>NW_026068541.1:0-615 GCF_014885135.2 Alexandromys fortis
CGAAACACTGATTTCCAAAGTGGTTGCACAAGTTTGCATTCCCACCAGCAATGGATGAGTGGTCTTTTTTACTCCACATCCTCTCCAGCATAAGTTATCATTAGTGTTTTTGATTTTAGCCATTCTGACAGGTGTAAGATGGTATTTCAAAGTTGTTTTGATTTCCATTTGCATGATTGTTAAGGAAGTTGAACATGACCATAAGTGTCTTTTGGCCACTTGAACTTCTTCTGTTGAGAATTATCTGTTCAGTTCAGTGCCCCATTTTTTAGTTGGGTTAATTAGCATTTTAATGTCTAGTTTCTTGAGTTCTTTTTTGGAGTTCTTGATTTTGGAGATCAGATTATTGTCATCTCAATATCTGTGAAGAATTTTGATGGGATTTTAATGAGGATTGCATTGAATCTATAAATTGCCTTTGGTACAATTGCCATTTTTAATATGTTGGTCCTCCCAATGCAAGAGCAAGGAAGATCCTTCCATTTTCTGGTATTCTCTTCAATTTCTTTCTTCAAAGACTTAAAGTTCTTGTCAAATAGATCTTTCACTTTCTTTGTTAGAGTTACTCCAAGATATTTTATGCTATTTGTGGCTATCATGAAAGGTGATGCTTCT
>NW_026068541.1:6537-8089 GCF_014885135.2 Alexandromys fortis
TAGGGAGATAATTTTATCTGGCCCTATTTGAAGCTCTTCTGTATGCCCTGGAGATTGTGATAACCCCAAAGATGCTAGAAATTTTCTTCATAAGGCCATGACTTTAGGATCTTCTTGGTACATCTGCCCCTGAGCAAACTCAAACAGGGTAATTAAAACAATGTAAACTTAAAGACGACTGACAAGCTCCAACTAACTGTGACATTTGGTAACAGACCAGAGGCCTCCTGTTATGTTTAGAGTTTGCTGAATAAGAAACATACTAAATAGGGGGATATGCAGAGTATGCCCCTAGAAAATTAGAATCAATGACAGACTAATTAATGAATAACCCTTTGTACTCCAAGAACTGACAATACACTATTCAAGGCATCATGATCCACCTGAACTGGCTCCTATATTTTCTGTTTACCTAGCTCTTTGAAACTGAAAATGCTGCCAGCCTAGAAAGAGGCTGTTTTATATTAAGTATGCTTGACCTAACAAAAGAGTCTAGTAGAGTCTTTGAAATATGGTCATGGGTATGGAGACCCAAAAATGTGAGACTATTCCATCTTGTCTGAAGGTGAGAGACTTTGAGTTTATTTTGCTTGTTTGGAGTGTTAACAACAATTGTGGCTACACACCCTGACCTAGGTGTGGTTACTTGGTGTTTAGAACATTAAGATGGCCCATAGATGTCGATCCACTCCACCCTGACCAAAGGTCAGAGGATTCCAGCATACTTCTGCTCTTTCTTTTGTAATAGGAGATTTGATTTAGGTAGTAGCTGCCTTCTGGATACTTGATCTAGGGTGTGTTTACTGCCTAAACCACAGAATTCTATTCTCAAAAAAATAATGACCAGAGCTAGTAACTGTTCTAGTTTTCCTTTGTATCATGTTAAAGCAGTCTTTTGTCTTCTTTCCCCCCTTTTGTATTATGGTATAAAAGTGTATGGAAAACTAAACATGGGCAAATAGATATACTATCCTATGTCTCTGTGTTTCTTTCTTAATCCTCCCTAACTTTTCTAATACTAATGCCCCTACAAACATGCTGTGGTTAGGATCTCAGAAGAAGTCATTTCAAAAGCATGGCTTCCAATACACATGAGACTATTATAAAGTAAAATATGTTGTATCTCTACCTGTTAATTGTAACTGAACCTACAACCCTGGATTTGAAAATCAAACTTATGTCCAGAAAGAAATTAATGTAATATATTCCTTTTGAAATAAATCATGAGTTTGTCTTTGTCTTAAAAATCTGTGTAAATAAAGAGGCATCCAGATTGCTAAGATTCCCCTGCCACTCCCTGACTCCCTTCTTCCACTGTTGTCAACACTTTCATTCTCTCAGGATCATAAACTGCTGGGTCTGGCTCCTGACAATCTATCTATTTTGTATATATCTACCTGTCTGTCTGTCTATCTATCTATCTATCTATCTATCTATCTATCTATCTATCTATCTATCATCTATCTATCTATCTATCTATCTATCATCTATCTATCATCTATCTGAGGTTTTCAGAGTGACTACAAAATATTCAAGAGCTGGGGGGGGGGGG
>NW_026068541.1:8158-11970 GCF_014885135.2 Alexandromys fortis
CCTTTAATCCCAGCAGAGGCAAAGGCAAGCAGCAGATCCCCATGAGTTCAAGGCCAGCCTTGCCTACAGAGTTAGTTCCAAGACAATCTCTAAAGCTACACAGAGAAACCTTGTCTCAAAAAAAACAAAACAATAACAACAAAAAGGGTCAAGAATCTAGGAATGTGAAAGAGAAGCCAGAGCTGGGAAACTGACAGAAATGCAGACAAGCCTGTGGGGATGAGCCGTGCCAGCTTCCCAGCTGGAGGTCCCTGGGGAGGCTCTACTGCAGAGTCAGGCTGCAGGATAAGAGTGGAGCTCTAGAGTTGAGTCCAGCTGCAGAGGCTAAATGAGGACATCAAATGGAAAAACAAATGTGTGGATGAAGAGAGGCAAATCAGACAGGCAAACCAGACTAGACTAGAAGGTAGCATCAATAGCAGGGACCAAGTCAAGCCAAACCCCAGGGACAGTTGGGAGCTCTCTTTATGCCGGTCCCTTGATGCACAAAGTTAGTGGTAATATGGCAGATGAGTAGGGCTGTCACCATTTCAGAGCTAGGAGTCTATCTCTTTATGACATCTGAGTGAGGGAGTTATACCATTTCCTTGGGTTGTTGTGTCCAGTAAGGTCTTGGGTCCAGTAATTTTTTGCTGTTGTTAGGTTTTTGGGTTTTTTTTTCCCAAGACAGGGTTTCTCTGAGTAACATCCCTGGCTGTCCTGGAACTTTCTTTGTAGTCCAGTCTGTCCTCAAACTTACAGAAATCTGTCTGCCTCCACTTCCCTGCTGTGATTAAAGCTTCTGCCACCACCATCCAGCTCCTTTCTGATATAATTTTAATGTATCCACATTTTCCTTAATTCTCGATTTATCCTGACAAATGTACAGGCTGGTGTCTTCTATATCCTAAAATTAGGTCACCTCTCCATCTGTGCCAGGTGATTGTTGCCAGGAAAACAGTGCAGGACAGGTGTCTACCCAGGGGCACAACCTCCAGCCTCACAATAGTCAATGATTGCTTGAAAAATGGAGTCTCTCAGGACAAGGGACAGCATGAAAACCTCAGTGCTTTACACAATATTTGGAGAAACTCAGAGCAGAGCACAGCCTGATCCCAACCTACTTCTGGACAGAACAGTCCTGTTTCTCCTGTCTTTCTGGCTGATGAGTTGGATCCTGTAGTTCCTTCCTATGCCCTAACTAGGAAAACAACTCTGAACTGGACCATTCCTTGAGGTCAGCCCAAACCATAAATTATTGCTCCAGATGAAAAGGGAGGCATGGGATTAAAGACACAGCTCACATGGCTTTATCAGGAGGGAGATTCTCAATGATCCCTCATGAAATCATGAGTTCACATCCTGCAAATTCTCTGCATTTATTCTCCAAACAATCTTATATACCAAAACATAAACTGAGGGGGAAATCCATTAGCATTTTGTTTCCTAGGTAACCAGGTGAATGGCTGTTGTTATATCCACACATCTACCTATGCCTGCTCTGTCACATCTTTCTATCTTAGTGCTCTGTATGCCAACTCTGTCTCATAGGCCAAATTACCATCTATTTTTAGGCATCATCCATGTTACAAAGAAGGGAGCAGAGCAACATTAGCATATCCTGACCCTTTGTTAGGGAGGTGACCACCTCCTGTGTCATTGGTGTAAACCATGGCCTGCCATTCAATGTAGAAATATGAGCCTACAGTCCATTCTCTCTTAATAATTTTAATAAAAACCTGTGTTTCTGCAACAGGACAAACTATAATGTCTGCCTTAAGCAAAGAGTTCTCCATTTACCCAAATTTATCTGTCCTTGGAACAGGCACTTTATTTTATGTAATCTCCTATCTTAGGCATCTGGGGAGAAGAAGCTTTAAACCTATCACTGACTGTTGATCTCTGTGAAGAAAAGAGATTAAGGGAGAGAGATATCTTTGGATTCTGTGTCTCAGAGAAATTGCTCCCTTTTTTTGTAACTCCTCAGCAAGACCAAGGTAAGCAGGTCTTTGACCTTTGACCACAGGGTCCCTGGCTTAGGCTATGTGGAGGGCAATCCTCGTCCCCTAACACCATGCCATGTTGAGCCGGCCTATACAGCCTCTGTATGATGTGCTGTTCAGGGGAGGGCTCCACAATATTCCCGTCATTGGGCCTCTGTGTGAATCATCAATGAAAAAAACTGCGAGGAGCTCTTTTAAGAGGGAGGGCCAGAGAGTCATGAGATAGTTAACTTATTTTTTTCTACCAAAGATCCTGCTCCAAGGGTTCCAGGGTTGAGGAGGTGGGTTAGTAAGGGTAGAGAAGGGGTCAAAATCTAAAACTCTTAACATATGCATTAAACCCAAACACTTTACAGGGTGTGTCAAACGTTTCCCAACATCTATAAGCAGTTACAAATATCATTAGATCAATTTCAGTAAGAGTACAATGACATACATTGTTGTTATCAAACACCACCAGTTCCAGTCTCTGAGCAACAGTTAAAACTCCAATTTTCCCCCTTCTTAAGTGAAGAGGGGTTAATATTTTAATCAAAATGACTTCTGTGTCTTAAAGATTAAAGCAGTTAGATGTTTAGTCTGCATCTTAGCTCCAAAGTGCCTTAGGGCAGGTGGGACTCCTGGGCTTGCTGGACCCAGCCACCGGAAGCACATCTTGGCAATCATCCCAGCAGGGTCTCTTTGGACTCTTTGGAGGCAGAACAACACCATCAGAGTGGTGTAGCAGGCCCCACCACCAGGCATTTCTCTCTGCGGGGGCAGGGAAGATGGATCAAGGACTCCTCCCCAACTCGTTTCTGGAACTCCTTTATGGGTGTTTGCAGCTACTACATCATCAGGTTTAGCTTTTATTTTCTTTCTGTGAAAAAAAAGCACAAACATATCCTCGACCCCAAATATATATAGGTCGGGTTTTTTTTCATAATGCATTGTAAGGGCCTTTTTTTACCTTGCCTTAGTAAAGATCAGCTTGGTATTATCATGTCAGATCCGTTTGTATCAGGATCTGTTTGCAACTTTTATAAGTTGCTTTTAAGGAGCCTTGGTACACTCCACAATTTCTTTTATTATTAACCATATATGTAGTTCATCCATTGGAAGAGCCATTTGTAAAATTTAGTATAATATCCTTTAAGGAATTTTTGGCTTTAACATTAGCAAAATACAGTTGTGTGAATTGTAGCAATGATCATCTGGGGAAAGATTATTATTTTGCCTTTAAATTGAGTAAACACAGTTGTCTAGGAATCAATCTTAAAATTATCAACGAATCTATTGTTTAGTATAGGAAACATTGATCATAGTCAATATTTTGTCAAACTATTTTTTAGATTTTATCTTGCCCTTTTGTACCAGACAAGCTACTGGTTTAAATTAAGAGTTTAATATCTTAACTGGCAAAATTGGAAAGATTTAGCCATAAACAGCATTTTGCTTTTTCATAAAACTTTTGTAGAATAAGTTTTATATTTAATACAATATTTGTCATAGCTGAATCATAATTAATATATTGTACTTGTTGATTATTGTATACTTTACCTGTTGATCTATACTTTACCTGTTTGAGTACCTGTTAGGCAGCTGGAAAAAGGAAGCATTTTAACTAATGATTTGGGCCTCATTAGACATCAACATGTAGAAGAATAAAAATAGATCCACATCCATCTCCATGTACAAAGCTTAAGTTTAAATGAGTCAAAGGCCTCAGCATATAAAATTACATTGAACCTCACAGAGAAAAGATTAGAAGCACACTTTGCCACATCTTAAACACAGCCTCTGTGGCACAAACATTGGGAGAAACCATTAATTAGATCTCCTGAACTGAGA
>NW_026068541.1:16734-21043 GCF_014885135.2 Alexandromys fortis
GCAGGTTAAGATCCTCCCTGGTAAGCCAGCTCGTGGGCTACATAGAATATTAGAAATGGGTTAGAACAATATGTAAGAGCTAGCCAATAAGAAGCTGGAACTAGCCTGGCCAGGCAGTGTTTAATAGAATACAGTTTCTGTGTAATTATTTTGGGCATAAGCTAGCCATGTGGGCGGCCGAATGCCGGGGACGCAGCCCTGCTGCTATCTCTACAAACTTTATCCTCTGTTCTGCCAAAACCTTAACCAGGTGTAAGAAATACCAGACATTTTCATACCAGAAACACCGGACAGGTGCAAAGAGACCAGCTATGTCAGGATGTGGCCAGCACACAGCCTTTTTCAAGTTCCCCTCAAAGACAACGCCCACAATAAGCAGGAAGAAGTCTTGAGAATCTGCCGCCCCAATACCTTTGACCTGTGGTGCATAACTGCCAACTTTTTATTATTAAAAAAAAAAGAGATGGGAATGTAATGATTGTGCTGTCTCTTAAGAGACAAGCCACACCCACTCCCTCTCCCATCTGCTGAGGCAGGCTGATCATTAGCTTCCAGGCTGAGCTCTTTTTCTTTTTCCTCTTCCTCTCGGAGAGCTAGCTTCACTTCTGTCTCCCTCCCCACTTCTTCCCTTCCCCTGCTTCTGTCTTTCTCTCCTCTCTCTCTCTCTCTCTCTCTCTCTCTCTCTCTCTCTCCTCTCTCTCCCCCTCTCAGCTCCTCTCCCCTTCTTCCTTCCCCCTCCATAACCTTTTGAATAAATATCCAACCTCACTCTGCAAGTTGCGTCTATCCATGTCTCTGTCTCTTGCCCGCCCGCCATGCGTCTCCCTGCCTGGAACCAGCCACTGCTCAGGGACCAGCAGCCCTCTCTGCCTGGTACTGGCTGCTCTCAGGGCCTACAGCATTTCTGCTGCCTACTGCCGCCGGGGATCCTGCAGCATTATAACAGGGCCTATACAAAAAAGATGCTCAACCATACCATAAGAACATATGTCAACTATGTTCACAGCAGAATTATTTTGTCATAGACAGAATCTGAAAACGTCAAGTAACTTCTGAATGCCTCACAATCTCTGACTTTAAACTTTATTACAGAGTTTGTCAGCCTGTCATCACAGGCTCTAGTGAGTGTAGCCATGCCAATTTTTAACTATCCTTTTTGTTTGAACTTGTAATCATAAATTAGGAGAATTCCTGAATCCTCTCCTTTGTTTTATTGACTGACTCTGGGCTGTTGTGTGGTAAAATTTGTTTTTGAAGCTTACTCAGTCTCCTGTTTGTCTTTTAGCCATAGGTGGGTTAGATTTAGCTGACTATTGTGCCTGCACCTCAATTTTAATGGTAACCTAGGCGATTTTTGGGCCAAATGTCATATTTTCTTTACTTTTTTTTAACCCACTTAGCAAGCAATAAAAGTTGCATTTTTGTGACTATTACACTTAAGATTCTAAATATTTCTGTCTCTGTTTTTGCTCCATTTAAGTTTTTTTAGTTATTACCATTTATAACTAAATACTGTTTTATCTAATATATATAATTTATTATTTACAAATTTTTACTTACTCTTGATTTTTTTCCTTTTTTATATTTTTTAAAATTTATTTTTTATTTTTGGGCACTCATTACTCACATATCCACCTATGGTGCAATTTTTGTGGGGGTTTGTTTTTTTTTTCCTTAAGTCTGGTTACTTTTTTTAATTGTTTTATTGGGGTTATTTTATTGCAGATCAGCCCCACATAGGCCACCATTATGTTTTGGTCCAGGAACAGCTGGGACCATAAATTATTTCTCTGGACCAAAAGGGAGGCATGGGATTAAAGACACAACTCACATGGCATTATTGGGAAGGAGATTCTCAGTGATCCCTCATGAAATCCTGAATTCACATCTTGAAAATTCTCTGCATTTATTCTCCAAAAAATCTTATATACCAAAACATGAACTGAGGGGGAAATTCATTAGCATTCTGTTTTCTAGGTAACCAAGTAAATGGCTGTGGTCACATCCACACATCTACCTATGCCTGCTCTGCGACATCTTTCTATCTTCCTGCACTATATTCCAACTCTGTCACATAGGCCAAATTGCCATCTCTTTTTTAGGCATCCTCCAAATTACAAAGAAGGGAACAAAACAACATTAGTATATCCTGACCCTTTGTTAGGGAGGTGACCACTTCCTATGTGACAGGTACAAACTATGGCCTAAAAGTCTAGCTTCCATTCAGTGTAAAAATATGGCCTACAGGACTGAGCTTTGGACATTACTTGCATCTGTTTTACAATTTTTTTTCTAACTTTAAAGTTTTTACAACCCGATATGCCTTTCTGCCAGTGTAATAATCCAAATCAGACCAAATCAAACCGAATTAGAAAAAGCTCAGGTTTAATGAATGCCAGTACTCTCAGGTTGCCATCCAGGAAAACACTGAGAGGAGGGAGAACTCAAAAGACCAAGTGTTCGTTCTCTGGGGGCAGTTTGAATAGCCTGTGAAAATAGTCTTGGCCCTCTCTGGGGAGGGGTCACTGTTTGGTGGGCTTTCTTGGGAGTAGAGTCTGGACTGTGGCAACACCCAGGGGAGGGGCCTTGAAATGGAACTTTCCACCAAACATTCCAAACTCTTAGGATATTAGAATGTCAGTGGCTTGGGTAAAGCTTCTAACCAAACATCCCATATTCTTTTGGTATAGGGAGTGCCTGCTCAAGTCTGGCTACTTCCTGTAGGCATGGGGCAATGTCAGAGAGGGGAGAGTTGGGAGTTGGTGGACTTATGCCCAGCAGGAGGTGTGGCTGAATTGGCATCTAGTTTACTGCTCTCCTGGAGACCTCAGGTACCTGTTCCTTGGGGGAGATATGAAGTCAGGTGATAACTGAGTCACAGGCTACATTCATAGTTAAATATTTTGTTGCTGAAATAAAACAAATCACCAAGTCAAGCTCGTGCTCTAGTCCAAAACGCTGTAGGCAAACCACTCCCTGGGTGGAATCCCAAGTTGTCTCTATAAAGGGAACTGGAAGTTAGTTGGATCCTTAGTCTTTTGCTTAAGGTAGGATCCATTTCCCTATTCCTGGAGCACACAAGGTCAGGCAATTAGCCATACACATTGATAATAACCTTCACAGAGCAGAACTCTCAGATTAACATCTAGGTGGGGCCTTTCTTTGAGGTAGGTGCAAATTAACCTTGTAAATTTTAACTATCTGACCTTTGGTCACTGAGGAAGTAGGCTCATAATTTTGGGCCTCCATAGTCCATAGTTTTGGCTCAGACAGCAGCTCAGACCTGTACAATATGCTTGAAAATGGATGGGACTAAAATAGGCTCTGGAAACTGTTCGTTTTTATCAGACCTGATTTTTGATACAGCAGCAGAACTTTTTTTCAGGAACCTACAGGTATCTGTAAGACAACTGGAACAGATTTACATGTTGGTGTCACAGCAAAAGGTTATGGCTTTTAAAAAGTTACAAGGCATGAATAGTTTAGAAGACAATTAAAGGGAATTGGGAATTTTGGATCTCTGAAGATACATTTGAAACCTGTTAATCCTGGACTATGAAGCTTGTGAAAGAGACATACCTGTTTGCATTTTTAGTAGGAAACTTAACAAATGAAATAACAAGTTATCAGGACCCAAAATCATTAAATGCCATTAGATAGCTCTAAGAGGAATAAATGAGCAGAAATGAGACAGCTTTTTATATTTATGGTTGTGAGCCTAGCCTTTAACGGCTGAGCCATCTCTCCAGCCCAAGAGACAGCTTTTTAAACTATGCAGGTAATCTCAAGTCTCTCTGTAGTAGTCTTTGGGAAACACCAGTCTAAGAAGAGGTACTTGCTCTCAGGTGTTGAGTCCAGGAAACCCAAAGATCTTCTTGTTGGGGAAGATTTTAGTCCACCCATCTTCACAGGATGAGATGATCAATCCCTAGGTATAGCATCCAGGAAGCTGATAAGGTGGAAGGCCACTTTTTGCTATGTGGGTGGCTTTGCCATACCCAAAGTCAAGCCTTCAGGCAGAATGTCTTTTTTTTTTAAAGCTCCCAAATACTTAATATTTATTAAGATTGCCTTGAAGATTTTTTTTAATATAATTTTTTTATTGAAAAAAAAAGATTTCCGCCTCCTCCCTGCCTCCCATTTCCCTCCCCGTCTCCCTTTTCCCCCCTCCTCCCTCTCCTCTCCCCCTCCCCCCCCACTCCTCTCCCCCTCCCTTTCCAGTCTGAGGGGCAGTCAGGGTTCCCTGCCCTGTGGAAAGTCCAAAGTCCTCCCCGCTCCATCTTGGTCTAGGAAGGTGGACATCCAAACT
>NW_026068541.1:26278-32008 GCF_014885135.2 Alexandromys fortis
CCTCATTGTCCGCCATATTCAGAGAGTCCGGTTTTATCCCATGCTTTTTCAGTCGTAGTCCAGCTGGCCTTGGTGAGCTCACAATAGATCAGCCCCACTGTCTCCGTGGGTGGGTGCACCCCTCGTGGTCCTGACTTCTTTGCTCATATTTTCCCTCCTTCTGCTCCTCCTTGGGACATTGGGAGCTCAGTCCAGTGCTCCAGTGTGGGTCTCTGTCTCTATCTCCATCCATCTCCAGATGAAGGTTCCGTCCAGATGGAACTCTTCAGCACCTAAACAGGGCCGCCTGGTAGTCCAGTGATCCAGGGACAGAAGCCAGAATGTCTTTTGTAACCATGCATCTTCTTGGAGGAGCAATAGGATGCTGCAGGAGCTGGCAAGTCTCTGTGTTAGAAGGTTTTTTGTTAAATGCCATACTCTCAGATCTGTAAAGGCACTTGAGAATTGGGTACCATTACCTGTTAGTTATATTTAAATTAGATATAAGTTAAATTTGGAGATATAGTTTACCCAATTAGTTAAAGCTTATAAAGAAGATTAGAAGGAATATTTTAGTAAGTCAAAAAAAATTGGAGGTAGAATGTCTTCTTGGTAGTTCCAACACACAAGAGTACTCTTACCAAAGATGGCACTGAGATCAAAATGGCAGCTACCACTGTGTTTGTATTTCTTTAGAGCTGTTGTAATCTGGAGTTATAAGTTTTACATATCTTAAAACACACACACATAGAAATAAGACAAGCTTACTATGGAACCAAACACACATACACACATAGACATAAAAGAAGCATAGTATAGCCACATTATTTTAACAGACAGACAAATAAAACTTTTTAGGAACTTGTGTCATCTGACCAACTTAAAAATCCTGGTATAGGTGGTAGAAGCCAGGGAAGCTCACAGGTAGTCCCATTAAGGACCAGATAAGCAAATGCTGCAAAAAAGAACAGAAACATAAGTATGGAACACCTCTATGGTTTTAGAGTAGAAAGACAGGAAAACACAGATCCATTGTAAAGAGAATTCCAGAGTGAGGCAAACATCAAACAGCTAGAGAAGCATGAAGGGGAAGCGGGAGCACAGCACCCAGAAACCATGGGCATATGTTGGCTTGTTTGTTTTACATTAGGCATTAAGGGATGCACAATATCAGATAACTTTAATTTTAAAGAATTTTTTTTTGTAAAATGAAACCCAGGGGCATTTGAGGATCTGGGCAGGTACACATATTACACATCTATTCTGAGACTGGGGACTCAAAGCCTTAGTACAATACATCCACCATGATAAGACTTTTGAGTAGAAAAGAGAGAGGTATGGAAAATCTTAGGAAGAACGTCTCCTGTCCACCTGGTGGGAGGAGAGAAATAACTTCAGAAAGTTGTCCTCTGAACTCCACATACATGTCATGATGTGAGGGACACCCACACACCCACACTAAATAAATGTAAAAAAAATATATAAACTTGGGGCTAAAGAGATGGCCCAGTGGTTAAGAGCACCTGGCTGCTCTTCGAGAGGACCCGGGTTCAATTCCCAGCACCCACTTGGCAGCTTACACCTATTCAGTTCCAGAGGATCTGACACTTTCATTCCAATGCACATAAAATAAAGCTAAATAAAAATTTAAAATATATATATATAAACTTGTGTTTTTAATTCCTTCTATATAGTCTTTATATTTTTTACCTATTTAACTTTTGCTTCTGTACAAACATTTTCTCCACCTTCTGAATTTTTAAGACTTAGCTTATTAGTATGCTTCCTATCATAGCTGAAATTATCTAATTAATTACAATTTTAACCTTAAAGATTTATTCTATTATTTTAATTATGTCTATATATATGCACCTGCGTGCAATTATGTGCACAAGAGGTATCCTCGGAGGCTATAGGACTTGAATTCCCTGGAGCTGGAGTTATAGATAATTGTAAACTGACTGATTTGGGTCCTGAGAACTAAATTCAGATCTGCAAGAGTTACATATGTACTTAAACATTGAATCATCTCTCCAGCTCCAAAATGGTCTTAATGTGTGCAAGACCCTGCAAAAGTCAGAAGAAGGCTTTGGAACCAGTCATATGCAGTTGTGACCTGCCATGCAGATACTGGGAATGAAAACCAGGTCATCTGCAACAGTAAAGAAGTACTCTTAACCACTGAGCCATCCCAGCCTCCCAAATCTATCTTTTAAATCTTCCTTTCTAGGGCTGGAAGGGATTCAAAGAGAAAGAGCACTGGCTTCTCTTCCACAGGTTCTGAGTTCAGTTCCACCAACCACACTCAGAGATGATGGCTCACAGTCATCTGTAGTGAGATCTGATGCCCTTTTGTCATGGAGGCATATATATGGGCAGAATACTGCAGATATAATAAATTAATAAAAGCTTAATTTTTTTCTATCCATAGTCAAAAGGTGATTTCCCAGTCTGTTAGTCTTTCCTATGTGGGTGCATATCTTGTGGTTTTTGTTTTGTTTTGTTTTCTAAGGCATTTAATTCTTAATCTACCTGTAGGTTATTTTGCAGAGAATGGTGGGAGGTGTGGATTTTTAATGTATATATCCTCCATATTTATACAACTCCAAATTTGTGTCATAACCCCTTTGGAATCTAGAATACTATTTTGATACTCTTTCCCATATAAAAATAAAAATTGCATTAATTCCATAAAGTATTTCTTTCTCAACTCCATAGTAAGCTATGCTGAGTGAGGGTACATGGGCATGGTCCTGGCAAAGCTCAGTCTACATTGATTTTGATGTCTCTATGAGAAAAATATAGTACATTCTTCATGTCACCCTCCCCCACAAAGGTCCAGAATTTTGGTCCTTTGTCTCTTGGGATATCTGATGATTCTGTTCTGCTGACCACGTCTGCCTGGAGTTTCAGACTATATCCTCATTCATCTCTGGAATTTCACAGGTGTCAGTGAGGACTTTGCAGCTCTCCCCCAACAGCCTAAGCAGCAAGCTTCCAGGGGCACACTGCCTGGGATGAATCAGCAGAGTGCCTGGAGTCAGCTGTTTTTAAGCTTCTCCAGACCTGGAGTATTGTTCCTCTGATACTTGGTGACTGAATCAGTTTTGAGGCAGTTTCTCTCCCCTGCCTCAAAACTTCCCGCTTTCTCTTTGTTGAGATTTGTTGGTATCTGTAGGTGGGGACGATGACTGGCCACAGCTAATCCACTCCACTGAGAATCAGTGTTTCATTCTACTTGAAAGTTTTTATGTACCATCTTTAAAAAAAATTTCTTTTACCAATAAATTGGTGCATGAAGGTGTGGCTGACTACATTCAAGTAAAACCTGAACAAGCTTGGAAAAGAATTCTAGACACACACACACACACAAAAAAAAAAAAAAAAAAACAACATATTCAAACATAGCTTTTTGGTAGTTAGGATTTGGGGGCTGTGGGCTCTGTTTGCTGGAGGTGAGCAGGGGCACCATGGCTCCTTTAAGAGAGGTCTTCCTGAGTGATCATTGGCAGCAAAGGTTGTGAAGCTTCTTTATGGAAGGGCTTCCTGGTTTGTGCTAGTTGGTGTGAAAAGCTCTGGCTCTTTCAGGAAGCTGAGCATTTAAATGAGGCCTGTGAGCAGCATGTTACAAATTGTTTAATGGGGACATAGACCCGCCACTGTTACCCTGGAGCTGAGGCAGCATGCATGGCTCTCAGAGAAAGCAAACGTGCCTCTGTTAGGTTGGACTGAGTAGAGCCAACAGGCAGAGCCATGGAATTGGTCCAAGTCATGACTACTTAGCATTTGGGGGTAAAAAAGCACTCTTGATCAAAAAATAATTACAGATACACATGAATAAAGACAAATTCAGATGAAAATGAAGTCTAAATGGGTCACAATGTTGGATAAATGTATATAGGCTTGGAAGAGAGAAGAAAAGAACACAGATAGTTATAAAAGGAAGTAAATGGTTTTAAAAAATAAAACAAAGTCTTTAAAGAGACAGTGTATAGATAGTCATAGATTAAAGGCATAAAGAAGAATAAACCATGTAAAGATGGAATATACAAAGAGAGTTTTGATTGTGTATATTATTGTGTTTTCTTTGAATTTTTGACTATGAAGTACAGAGAGACATTTTATTGTTTGGGCTGCTAAGCTAAACCAACATATATATATATATATCTTAAAGGTTTCTTAACTTCAAAATATGGGTATAAGTGTATGTTGCTTTGTAAAAGAGGTTCTGCTTCTGTTTCCACAGAATATGAGAACCTGTGGAATCCTTCCAGATTAATATGGTTTGATGGAACAAGGCACTCTGAAAGGCCACCATGAACACTCTCAAAAATTACATTGCCCAGCAAACATATGAAGTAGTTTGGAGAAAACCACACCCAAATTCCCAAATATTGTTTATAAATATGTGTTTAAATTTAAAGGGGGATATGCTATAGAGATTTGCATTGGTATGGATCTTGATTTATTGATACAAATTTAAGGTCAATTTTTTCTATGTATATGTATTTTTGATCTTTATTAAGGTATTGTGATTGTGCAGTTCATTTAAAAATGTAATGTATAATTATGAAATGTGGGTTAATAGAGAGTCCATCTGGCTCTGGCAGGGCTAGATGGCTTCTCTTGACTCTGTCTTCTTTTTCTCAGCCTTCAATTTAGTTTTCCCTGCCTACCTCTATACTGCCCAATGCAGGGCCAAGAGAGCTTTTATTAACCATTGCTATTCACAGCATACAGAAGGAATTCCCATATCACCTTCCCTTTTCTGTTTAAATAAAAAGGAAGTTTTAACTTTAACATAGGAAAATTATACAGAACAAAACAGGTATCAGGCAAGAATTACAGTTAAAATATTTATATCTACTTTATCTTTTATCATAACTAAGGAAAACTATAATTATAACTATCTATTGTTCAACTCCATCAAAGACCCCAGAAGGATATTATATTACCTAAGTTAAACAGGAAGTGCAGTGTAAGCAACTTCAAAAACTCTAGAAATGACAGAGACGTCTTGCTGCCTGAACAGTCACCCAAAGTTCGTCTGTAACATTGGGGCAACCATCTTCAGCCTACAGACCCATATTATCTGGCAGACTTTTCCATGAAGTAGGAAATTTGAAATCTGTTCTTCCTTGTAATGGCAAAGTTCATCAGTTGCTTTCTTCTGTGTCCTACAGAATGTCTGGCAGACTCTTTCATGAATCAGGGACCCTGAAGGATCATCTCACCTTTAGACAAGTTCAGCAGTCATTTGTCTGTGGGTCCCACATGTCTAGGTCATACAGCATAGCATCAAGGTGGGGAAAACTAAGTAAGAGCAGTTTCTTACCCAAATGGCTAACCAACACCATAAGGAGCCTCTTCCTCTTGAAGTAGCTTGGTGTTCCCAGGAGCAGATGTGTCTCACTGTCATGAGAAGTTGTAAGTTCTTAAACATTGTAAATGCCACATTCTGAAGTTCTCTGAAAGATTTAAAGAATACCTATCTAGCTGAAATATATCTCTATATATCTAGAAAACATAACATGACTACACACTTGACTATTATAAATGATTATCTTAACCTATATTTCTTAATTATAAATTACATTTTTAAATGAGCTGGACAAACTCAATACCTTAATCAAGATCAGAAATACATAAACACAGTATAACAAAATTGACCTTAAATTTGTATCAATAAATCAAGATCCATATCAATGCAAATCTCTATAGTATACCCCCCTTTAAATATAAATAAACATT
>NW_026068541.1:35045-47865 GCF_014885135.2 Alexandromys fortis
GAAAAGCATGCGTTCAGCTTTTCGTCAACACCATTTAAGTGTTTCGTGGCAGGACCTCTTAATTAGCTGCAGGGTTTTGCAGCTGAAGCTGAATCAGGAAGCCTCTCTTAGATGAGAGCGCTTGCTTGCCTCTAGCAAGCGGAGCAGACCCAAGAAATTTCTGCTACCAAGAAAACATGCTTCACTCCATTCTTTCCCAAGCTTTCTCAGGCTTTTTGTGGATTCAGTTATCCTCACATTGGGCAGCCATCTGTTGAAATAAGAGCGGCGGGGCTGCGTCCCCAGCACCCCAGCTGCCTGCTAGCTTATGCCCAAAATAACAACACACAAATTGTATTCTTTTAAACACTGCTTGCCCATGATATCTAGCCTCTTCTCGGCTAACTCTCGCACCTGGACTAGCCCATTTCTAATAATGTGTGTAAGCACCCCAAGGTGCACTTACCAGGAAGATTCTAGCCTACATCCATCCTGGGTCGGAGCTGCCTGGGAGAGCGGAGCCTGGCGTCTCTGCTACAGAGAGCAGAGTCTCTCCGGGAGCAGAGCAGAGTCTGACCTCACTTCCTCTTCCTCCCAGCATCCTATTCTGTTTACTTATCCCACCTATGTGTTAACCTATCAGGGCCAAGGAGTTTCTTTATTGCTTAACCAATGAAATCAACAGATTGATATAGGACACTCCCACATCACAACCTGGAAACATCTCTGTATATGATAGCAGGATTTGGCCATGCTATCCTAGGCCTGTGCACTCTTAGTAGACCTGATCCCATTGCTTACCCAGGCTGGGGGTCTTGAAATGTAGGCATGGTCTCAGCCACTTTCCTCCCAACTGTGAGTGAGCACACAGCACTTGGGCCCACAAACACCATTCAAGTGTTCAGTCTCCTGAAAGAACCAGAGTGATTTGTGCTGCCATTTTGAAACTGCACTTTTTTTTTTCTTTTGCTACTACTGTTGAATCAGAAAGACTGCTCTTAAAGTTGCTGCAGCACGACACCAGCAAAATGCTGGCTAGCAAGGAACCATGTTTAACTCTGTTCTTTTGTGTCTAAAATTACTTTTTAAGCTTTCTCAGCTCTTATATTGATATAGTTGACCACACTGGCATGCCAATTTGTTGTAGGAGGCCGCTTGTTTGTCCTGGCAGCCCAAAATCAAAATAACCACACAGAAACTGTATTAATTAAATCACTGCTTGGTCCATTAGCTCTAGCTTCTTATTGGCTAACTCTTACATTGTAATTTGACCCACTTCTAGTAATTTGTGTATTGCCACGTGGCTGTGGCTTACGGGTAAAGTTCCATCTGGCTCCAGCAGGACTACATGGCTTCTTTTGACTCTACCTTTTTTTCCCAGTCTTTAATTTAGTTTTATCTACCTATCTCTATTCTACCCTGCACAGGCCCAAGACAGTTTTTATTAACCAATGGTATTCACAGTATACAGAGGGGAGTTCTACATCAGTCATCTATAACAGTCAAGCTTGTAATCATATTAGTTAGGTTTTCTAGGTGTACAGAGTTATATTTCAGATAACTAGGTATTCCTAAAACCTTTCAAAGACTACAGAATGTGGGATTTAAAATGTTTTAAGAACTTAGCACTTTTCATGACAATGAGACACATCTGCTCCTGGCTGTCAGGAGCCATTTCCCCCCTATCATTACAGGAACCATCACCCTGGGGAGTCTGCAGGGAACCTCACACCCATAATTATATTCTATTGACAGAATCTGCTTCTCACCCAATTAACTGTTAATCTATTAGCAGAATACACCTCACATTCCAGCTACCCAGGGAACCAGGTGTGGCAACTCGTGACTTCCTGGCCCTATCTGTCTGTCTGAATGTAACCTAGCCTACGTGACCTGGAACACGCGGCAAGAATCCAGTACCCTGCCCCTCATCCCTTACCATATATAAACTGTAACCCGTCCCTAATAAACGGAGGCTTTGACAAATTTGCTTGGCCTCCTTCTTCTGTCTTAGCTCACTCCCTTCCAGGTAGCGCCCCTCCGAGACCCTGGAATAACTTGATTGCGGGTGGGTTACTAACCCCTAGACTGAGTAGCCCACCCAATGCAATCCACACCTGGCAGCACCAATCTACTTCAAGAGGATGATGAGCTTCAAAGAGGCTCCTCATGGAGTTTACTAGCCATTTGGGCAAGAAACTGCTCTTGTCTGCACTGCTTGATGTTATTCTGTATAAACTGGACATGCAGGACCCACAGAAAAATGACTGCTGAACTTGCCTAAAGAAGGTGAGGCAGTCTTTCAAGGTTCCTGTTTCATAGAAGAGTCTGCAAGACATTCTGAAGAACACAGAAGAAAGTCACTGACAAACTGCCAATAAAGGTGGAACTGTCTTTTAAATTTCCTGCTTCATGGAAAAGCCTGCTGGATACTATGGGCCAGTGGGCTAAAGATGCATGCACCAATGTTACAGGAGAACTTTTGTGACTGTCCAGGCAGTAAGATGTCTCTGTCAATTCTAGAGTTTTGAAAGTTGTTTACAATGTACTTCCTGTTAAATTAGGTAATATAATATCCTTAGGAGGTCTTTGATGGAGTTGAAGAATAGATACTTATAATTATAGTTTTCCTTAGTTATGATAAAAGATAAAGTAGATATGAATATTGTAACTACAATTCTTGCTTGATAACTGTTTTGCTGTAAGTAATCTTGCTATATTAAATTTAAAACTTTTCTTTTTATTTAGACAGAAAAGGAGAAGTGATATGGAATTTCCCTCTATATGTTATGAATATCATTGGTTAATAAAGAAGCTGCTTTGGGCCAATTGCTCATGCTTCTTATTGGATAGCTCTTACATCATAAATTAACCCATTTCTATTAATCTGTGTATCGTCATGTGGTTGTGGCCTACTGATAAGGTTTTGTCCTCTATCTGGCATCTATCTCCTGGGGCAGCTACAAGACTTCTCCCTGAGTTCACCTATTCTCTCCTCCTCTATCTGCTTGGAATTCCCATCTTGTCCTATTCTGTGCTGTAATAGGCCCAAAGTAGCTTCTTTATTAAGCAATGGTATTCACAGCATGAAGAGGGGAATCCCATATCAGTGGTGGCGCACACCTTTAATCCCAGCACTTGGGAAGCAGAGGCAGGCCGATCTATGTGAGTTCAAGGCCAGCCTAGTCTACAAAAGGAGTTTCAGGACAGCCAGGGCTGTTACACAGAGAAACCCTGTCTCAAAAATAATTGCTTTTACTTTTATGTATACAGTAGTATTCCCTGCTTATATCTGTCCACCTTACTCATGCCCAAGGAGACCAGAAAAGGGCATCAGGTCCATTGGGACTGGAATTTCAGACAATAATGAGCTGATATCTTGGGGCTGGAACTTAAACCCCAGGCTTCAGGAAGGACAGCCAGTGTTTTTAGCACTGAATAATCTCACCAGTCCCTTCATTTATCTTCTTATATTTTATTTCTGCAAGTTCTTATTTCTGTTTGTCATATTTCTCAGAAAAAAATCTTCCCTGAGTTCTAAAACCCAGTTAAACACATGTAGGAGGAGGGCCCACTTGTTCATCCTGGCCACCAGGCTGGCTTAGCCCCAAAATAACCATACAGAAACTATATTAATTAAATCACTGCTTGGCCTATTAGTTCTAGTTTCCTTTTTGTTTTGTATTTCGATGCAGGGTTTCTCTGTAGCTTTGGAGCCTGAAACTAGCTCTTGTAGCCCAGGCTGGCCTTAAACTCACAGAGATCTGCCTACCTCTGTCTCCCAAGTGCTGGGATTAAAGGCGTGTGCCACAGCTAGTTCTAGTTTCTTATTGGCTAATTCTTACATCTCAATTTAACCCATTTCTATCAATCTGTGTATTGTCCTGTGGCAGTGGCTTACCAGATAAAATTACCATCACTGTCTCCAGCAGATCAATGGCATCTCTCTGACTCTGCTTTCTTCCTCCCAGAAATCAGTTCTATCTTCCCTGCCTACCTAAGTTCTGCCCTATCAACAGACCAGGGCAGTTTCTTTATTCATTAACCAATGAAGGATCTCCCACACGAAACACATCACACCCTCTACTTCTCCTTTAAGAGTAGTATTTTGTTCTATTATATGACCAATCTAATGCCTTTCTCATATCGTAGACAATAAGTTCCTTAGGGGAGCAGACTTATCCTGCCATTTGACACATCCTTGGTGCTGGATTCAATGTCATCTACATGGTGGTAGTGCTTGGATGAATGAATGATATCCAGACCATTTCAAAGTTGTTTGGTTTTTAGTCTTCCTCGTGTGTTTTCTATTGTGTCTTTTTGGGCAGGTGAGATGCCTCAGGGTGATTTTGGCCAAGCCTGACACACCAAGCTCACTTTAAGCTCTGCCAGTTGTCCTGTGGTCCTCTCATGTTTGCTGTGGAACCTGCTCACACAACACAAATGATACATAAGTGTAGTAGAACTTTATTGTGTCTTGTATTTTATTCCTTGCCTTTGTTTTTTTAATAAATTTAATCAGTTTTCATCATTTCCTTTCCCTTACATATTTAGTGACCATTAAATATCAACTTTTTAATTTAGAAATTTACTCACATTTCATGGACATGCTTCATTTAACTTTTGCCTCTCAGTCTGTCCTCTCTGTCTTTCTGTGTCTCTCATCAGAATGTGCTTGAATTTCAGCCAAACTAACCTGGGAGGTGAATCAAGATCCACACTACCACCTAGCTGTTCAAGGGAAGTAGGATAGCAAAAACTTTGAAAGTGAAAACTCAGCATCTAAAGTATGTATGTATCACCTAAAGTTTTCAATGCAAATTTCAGGGGATGCTTTTATAGACACAGTACAGCTCTCACCACATACAGGATGAGAGAGTTTGTTCTGGAGCTAAATATGAGTGATGACAGTCCAGAAACACAGATTTGGATTACTCAAAATACTGTGCTCCAAAGTGACAACAGTTTGTTGTATTAAGAACGGCGGCGGGCTATGTTCCACCACCCGGCTAGCTTTACCGGAAATAATTACACGGAAACTGTATTCTTTTCAACACTGCTTGGCCCATTAGTTTTAACCTCTTATTGGCTAGCTCTTAGATTTTGATCTAACCCATTTCTAATATCTGTGTAGCACCAGGAGCTGGCTTACCAGGAAAGATCTTAACCTGCATCTGTCTGGAGTGGGAGAATCATGGCGATTGCCTGACTCGGCTTCTTTCTCCCAGCATTGTGTTCTGTCTACTCCGGCTACCTAATTTTCTGTCATATCAGGGCCAAGCAGTTTTCTTTATTAATTAACCAATAAAAGCAACAGATAGATACAAGACCCACCTCCATCAATAGTTTATAAAGTTTGTAGGGTTACAAAACAAAGAAAATCATAAATCAAGTGAATTTAAAATTCAGTGAGCACATGTCTTTAATCACAGCACTTGGGAGACAGTGGCAGGCTGAAATCTATGAGTTCAAGGCCAGCCTGGTCTACAGGAGCTAGTACCAGGACAGAAATCAAAGCCACACAGAGAAACCCTGTCTCAAAATAATAGGAGAGTCAGAAACTGACAAGCAATCTCGTCAGACTTAGAACAAGAAGATGAAACAAGAACAACAATTGGGNCTCTCTCTCTCTCTCTCTCTCTCTCTCTCTCTCTCTCTCTCTTTCTCTCTCTTTCTTTCTCAGGGCAAGGTCTTGCTTTGTAGGGCTGGATGTCCTGGAACTCATTATGTAGACCAGGCTAGCCTAGAACTCATAGAGATCCAGGTTCCTCTGCCACTCTAGTCTGGGATAAAGTCTGTACCATCACACCTGGCCAATTATTGTCATTTTATTTCACTAAATTGGCATAGCTGTTAAAAGAGAGAGGTAACTACATATGAAAAATTAGGTCACTGCCTAGTTTAAAACAAGAGTCATTCTTATTGAAGCTTCTTTATGCAAATGCATTTGAGTCACTGACAGACTGATAGATTTAAGAAAATAGTTGATAAGTAGGATGGAGAATAAATTTGCTTTAATTGAGGCATATCACTGACTCATGGAGGCAGAAAAGATTTCCCAAAAATCTTCTGTGGAGCAAAGGTTTTATAAGGTGGTTTCTTGCTGTTGATAACCAGGTGTCCAAATGTCATGAACATTTGACTTGAGTCTGCAAAGGTGTTGTTGCTTTCTTCACAGAGGCACAGGCAAAGGACTGTGAGAGACAACTAGATCCAAGTAACTGATTTGCCCTCGATGCATGTAATTAAAAGATTCTTGAATATGTCAACCCTAGTTACATTCATTGCAAATCAGTTTCCCTGAGGACAGGACCCTAACATAAAATGCAGTGTGCAGGAAGTATATCAGGAAGTGACTTTGAGGTGAATATCAGTGGAAAGAAGACACAGAAGTTGAATTGGGCAAAGAAGCCATTGCAATGCTGGTGCAAGAACAGCCTCATTGAATCCCTTGGTATAATGGATTAATTAAAAAGGCTGCAGGAGCCAAAAGAGATGGGAATGTAATGGTCTGTCCTGTCTCTTAAGAGACAAGCCACTCCCACTCCCCCCTCATCCACTGAGGCAGGCAGATCTTCCTTCCTGCTTGCAGCCTGAGTCTCTTCCATCTTCCTCTAAAGAGGCAGCTTCTGCCTTACCTTTCTCTCCTCTCTCTCTTTCTCTCTCTCTCCCTCCTCTCTCTGCTCTGCTCTTCTTCTCCCTTTTTCCCTTCCATAACCCACTGAATAAATATCCAACCTCACTCAGCATGGCATGCCTATCCATGTCTCTATCTCTTGCCTGCCACCACGTGTCTCGCCACCTGGGACCAACCACCTTCAGAGACCTGTGATGTGGTCTCATGGCCCACTGCCCCTGCAGTCACTAAGGATCCTGCAGAATTTTTAATTAATCCATTACATTGGTGCTGTGAAGCTCAGGAGGCTCTCCCACCCAAGTCCCTCTCCCGGGGTTGGAATCCAGAACCGTGTATTTTTTCCACGAAACTACATGTTCCATCTGCCTGAGTAAGATTTCTACAGTGTGATTTCTACACACACCACCAGCTTCAATTGGTGAGTTTCCCCTATTCTGGTCAGCTTAACTATTTCTCCGAACCTGAGGAATTGACCCTTGAGCTCCTGGTAGTCTTCTGGTGTCCCTAAAAATAGGGGGACAGCTCCCAACCATGGACAGTTAAGCCCTTCACTGAGATTCATCTCTGGATTGCTTCCCTTAGCTAAATTGTATTTGGAGTGGCCCAGGGCCAATCCACCTGTGACTAAGAGCCCAGGGTCCCTCAGATTCTTCTTTCTCTTTTTTTTTCTTTCTTTTTCTTTCTTTTCTTTTCTTTTTTTTTTCCCTTGCCATGAAAGGCCTCTGGCCTCTCTGGGTTCCAAGTCGCCTTAACAGCCACGCCTTACCATCCCACTCATGACCAGGGGATGCCTTCTCATGGGTCTTTTGACAGTTGCACTGATTCACATCCCACCCACAGTCAAGAGACATCTTACTATGCACTTGTGGTGTCACCATTTCATGGAATTTCATGGTTTCAGCCATGGGTAGCAAGACATCCAAGCCTATCAATCCAGCTTCCCCTCTGGGATGCCTTTTAGAGGCCCTGAAACCACAAGCCTTTATGCCCTACTTCTTCAGCTCATACCCTTACTCCGCCGTGTCCTGCCAGCTCCACTTTTATAGAAGCTTTCTAACTACTGTCAGCACGGCAAATGGAAGGGGTTTCCTCAAACTGTCCCTGCCACTACTGCTGCCAACAAAACTGTTTGAATCCACAAGGCAGTTTTTTTTTTCAGTTCCAGCCTTTTGCTTCTTGCTGCAGCTTGTGGCATGGCAGCTTAGCAACAGGATGGATCATGCCTCTAGGTCTCTCTTATTAACCTTAAAATCCCTATACCTCAAAAATTGTGGATTTTTCATACAACATGTGACTGCTGCCATATTGCATTAGGTCAGGTGACATCACTGCAACCTTAACTGAGTGGCTTTTCCATATAATATATGACTGCTGCCGTTTTGACGGAGGTCAGGTGACCTTACCGCCATCTTGAGAATCAGATCAGGTGACCAAATTCTGCCATCTTTACTAGGGTATTCCCTGCCTGTTTCTCCAGTGTTAACTCTGTTACATGGGTGACTTTACTGCCATTTTAACTGAAGTCAGGTGACTTTACCACCATCTTAACTTAGAGCCAAGTCAGATGACCAAGTTCTGCCATTTTTACTGAAGCATACCCTGCCTGGTCCCCCGGTTTACTTATGCTTTTGTCTCTAAATTCCTCTTGCTGATTCTGTTGCATGTGTGTTGTGTACAGTGGCATGCCTTTGGTAGGGCCCAACAAGAGAATCCACTTTGCCCAATTCCTGTTCTCATTGTGTTCTGTGTATGTTCATACATGTAACTTAAGTGCACCTATGTTTACTGTTAAATGTTATAATTGTCTGTTCATTGTATCTCAATCCAGACTACAAAACAATGTCTCATTTTTAAAGTTGTATGTACTTTTAAGTCTCTTATAAAAATACTTTATATTTAATCCAGCCCTCATTTAAAATATATTAAGATGTTCTATACTATTGTCAGTTCTGCCATTAACCTTCTATTGCAAGCAGTTTTCTCTCCAGGCAGATTCTATACTGTAGTTATGACTAATAAACAGCCATCAACTGCTCAGAGATCTTAGGAATATTGCATTTAAATATTTAATTATTAAAAGACTTTTTCATAACAAAAAGAGACAATTTGGCTTCTAGCAGCAACACTCTACTTCCTCCAACAAATATAGCAGACCAATGGTCACAGAACAATGTCCATTGGCAATTTGCTTCAGCTGCCAAGTGCTGACCACTGGGGAAAATTGCCTTTGATATAAACTGAAGGTCTCCAGACATGGACAGAATTGCTGGAATCCATAGCCTAGCTGCTCAGGTCATGGTAGGCTTGTCTTCCTACAGATTTCTTAGCTCACAGGATCTTCTGAAGCCTGGAAGGTTCTATGCTAAACAGAAAAAGGCAAATACAGCCTTCAGTGACCATGGAGAACCCTATGGAGTAGCTCTAGGTTCAAACCAAGTAAATTCTCTGTCATTTTTAAATCAGTAACTTAAGTAAAATTTCATCTTTCAATGATCTCTGATGCAGTTTGACAGCTGAGAGGTTTTGTCAGTTTAAAAGGACAACCTCACCAAACAAATTCAATAAAATACAAACACAAGACCTGCAAGTTATAAAAGTGTGAGAACAAGTGCATGCTATCAAACTTCTCTTTCCTGCTCTTTCATAGTCTTAAAGATACTTTTCATTGTGCAAAAATATCTGTCACAGTCATTCTGACATAAATATGTTACTGTTTATACAATGTATATATCTAAAACTTCTGTTTTCACAAACTCAAAGAATTATTGTGAATTCCTGGGAGCCAAATTGAAGGATCCACCTTAGATAGGTCAGATACACTCCTCTCAATTCCCTGGTCATAAATTTTTTTTCCTAAACTTAACTTTGTCCTCTCTTCTGCCAATACCTTAAACATATTAAGAGACACCATACATTTCCATACCACAAACACCAGACAAAAACAAACAGATCAGCTACACCAGGATGTGACCAGAACCCAGCCTTCTCAGATTCCCCCGAAAATGATGCTCACAAATAAACAGGAAGCAGTCTTCAGAATCTGCCACACCAATTCCCATAATCTGTGGTACCTAAACTCCCATTTTTTATTATAAAAAAGAGATGGGAATGTAATGTAATAATCTGTTCTGTCCCTTTAAGAGACAAGCCATATCCACTCCCTACCTCATCCACTGAGGCAGGCAGATCCTGCTTGCAGCCTGAGTCTCTTATGTCTCCCTCTTGAAGAGGCAGCTTCTGCCTTACCTTTCTTTCCCTTCTTTTTCTTTCTCTCTGCCCCCTGTCTCTGCTCTTCTCTCCTTCTCCCTCTTCCCTTCCATAACCCACTGAAAAAATATCCAGCCTTACTCTGCATGGTGTGCCTATCTATGTCTCTGTCTCTTGCCCACCACCACATGTCTCGTGGCCTGGGACCAGCTGCCTTAGGAGACCTGTGGTGTGGTCTCATGGCCTTCTGCCCCTGCGGCCATTAGGTATCCTGCAGCATTTTAAATTAATCCATTACACTAGGAACTCACAGGCAAAAAATGGCTCATCAGAATTATACAAGAAATATTGAGACTTTATGTTACCTTTTCAAGACAGGGTTTTTCTGTGGTATAAGCCCTAGCTATCCTGGAACTCACTCTGTATACCAGGATGGCCTCAAACTCCCTGAGATCAGCCTGCCTCCCATGTGCTGAGATTAAAGGCATGCACCACCACCATACAAGTCTTTATATTACTTTTTCATTTCATTATTGCTTGTTTGTTTTCTTATTGAGACAAGGTCTGATATCCTCCATAAAGGGCCTCTGCATGGTGTCTCCATCACTGGCTAAGTGCTTCAAATAAAATGAAAACTTTTGGCTGATTACAGCACATACATATGGTTTCTGAGGAATGTCTTTTACTCTTTAGTTGACAATGACAAGAGCTATGGAAAAGGAGACTCAATAAAATGCCAGACTGCCTGGAGTTTTAGAATTGGTTTCCCCCAACCAAGTGTTTTTAGTGCTGTACAGTGATTATAAATGTATAACTTAATTGCTGCCATCAGCAGATGATAGGATTTCAGCATTAAAAATCCATTTAGAAACTTACGTTTTCTTTTCTTCCTTTAGTTTAAATTTAAAAGTTTTGTTTCATTTTTAAATGTTTCTTCCCTTCTCTCAACTCCTCTTAGATCCTCCCCACCTCTCCAACTTTATGTCACTCCTCTCTCTCTCAAAAAAAAAAATCAAGAAACACACAAAAAATCAAAATCAAAATAAACGAGCAAAAGATCAATTAGGTAGGTGAGGAGGGAGTCAAAAGGAATCAACTTTATCTTAGAAAATAAATCCACATGACAATGGAGACTTCTAACCTTTAGCAAAAGGCACACCCAATGCCACGTCCACAGCAGTGACTGCCGTGTAGTGACAAAAGGCCTCTGCGCTGGCTTTTGCCTGCTGAAGGATTGGGGTTAGAGCTTCCTGGAGCGAAGCCCCAGGTGGTCCCTTGGCAATCAGCGGTCGAGATAGGACCTGATGCCATAGGCAAATCTCATATCTGGAGATGGCCTTGAGAGCGAGTCCTCCTGACACCTTGCCTGATCTTTCTCTGTATTTCTTATCTTTCCTGTTTATAGCTGACCACTTACCAAGAAATCAAAGTACATCCTTGGCTCGGCTCCACCGTTCATTAAAGCAGTCCTTGAGGAAATAAAGTATGCCCCACGCCACATGAGCCTGGGAAACTTTATTAATTATGAAAAAGTTGAAATGTTACGAGGGAATCGTCATAGTGAATCAGATTTAGAGAGAAAAGGAGAGTTAGAGAAAATTCCCCTTTATGGAAAGATTAGCTAGATCTCGGAAGCCCTGGTGTCTTTATTGTAAGAAGGAAAGAGAGGAAATTATTGAAAACATGAGACCAGCTTTAATGTATTGGTATAAGAACTATCATGAGGAAACGAGAAAACTATTAGGGGATATGGAGCAAAGAATAATAAAATTATATAGATAAAAAGCTAGACCCAGGACCCTGAGAACTAGTCCCCCACGGTAGAATGTGGTTAATGGTGCGAGACAAAACAAAACTGAAAGTCCTTGCCAACATCTTGAGCACGTAGAGGGGAGCACGTAGAGGGAGTTCTATTTTTGATTATGCTTAGCCTTGATTTATGTCTGGAACCCTGAGTGGGGTGATGTAGTGAGCCTGCCAAGTTCTTTGATCTGTTTTGTACATAAACTGGAGCTTTGCAGAAGTAAAATTGCAGCAGATTCTCACTACACAGTGTGTCTGTCTGTCATTCCCTTGCGTCGTATCCTGACTATCCTATAGCCTTCATCCCTGTTCTCCCGTGGATAGCAGTCTCCCAGAGGGACGGTCCGTGGCAACCCAAGAGGAAGTGAGTTCTATCTTTGGTTCTGCTATCGGGCATGGCAACTAGTACATTTATTGGCTGAGTTCTCTCGCTCATTCTGTTTCATATTTTAGTGGTACACATCTTTAAACCCAGTACTCAGGAGGCAGAGGCAGGTGGGTCTCTGAGTTTGAGGCCAGTCTCATATATATGTGTGTGTATATATATATGTATATATGTATATATATGTGTGTGTGCACACGTGTGCGTGTGCGTGTGCGTGTGCGTGTGCGTGTGTGTGTGTGTGTGTGGTGCTTCAGGCTAGTTAGAACTACTTAGAGAGACCCTGTCTCAAAACGTAGATAAATAAGTAAAACAAAATAAATTTTTAATATATACAGTGTGCTTGAATCCCCTTAAATTCCTTTTATTTGCACTGATAATATCTTCCCTGATATTCATATATTTAAAGAAACAATTTTCTACAAAGACCAAAGAGAAAAACAGTTAACTTATAGACCACCAGATTGCACAGCAGGCGCATGACAGCCTTCAGCTTTCCGGAATTTTTTCCCTTTCTTCTTTTAAAAAGCATTCTGAACTTTCTTTGGGAAAAAAGTCAATGAAAACTGAGATAAAAATCACCTCTAGCTAAGTGTGGAGCAAATGACCTGGTGATGTGGGAGTGTCATATCAATCTGTTGATTTCATTGGTTAAGTAAGAAACACACTGCTTGGCCTCATAGGTTAGAACATAGATGGGAGGAGTAAACAGAATAGGATGCTGGGCGGAAGAGGAAGTGAGGTCAGACTCTGCTCTGCTCCCGAACAGCATGGATGGAGGCTAGAATCTTCCCGGTAAGCGCACCTTGGGG
>NW_026068541.1:50431-54293 GCF_014885135.2 Alexandromys fortis
CCTATATTTTTCCAATAAGAAGGACTTGGGGGGGGGGGCTTTTCTGAGCACCTTGTTCCCAAATGTCCCATCTTGATGAGTAATACACACATATACACACATACACACACACACACACACATATATATATATGTGTGTGTGTGTGTGTGTGTGTGTATATATAATTGATTAATTGATTTGGGATTCCCCTCTGTATACTGTGAATACCATTGGTTAATAAAGAATCAGTCTTGGCCATGGCAGGGGAGAATAGAGGTAGGCGGAGAAAACTAAACTGAATGCTGGGCAAAAGAGTCATAGCAAAGCCATGGAGCTACTGCCAGAGACAAACACACTGGAACCTTGCCAGTAGACCACAAACCTTGTGGTAAAATATAAAATAATAGAAATGGGTTAATTTAAGATATGAGTTAGCAAAAAAAGATGCTTAAGCTATTGGCCAAGCAATATTGCAAATAATATGGTTTCTGAGTGATTATTTCAGGGTTGAGCAGTTGGGAACAAACAAGTAGCCTCTGACAAAATATTATCCCTGGATATTCTTGCCTGAAATGGGTCTGATGGGGATAGTAGCTGTCATTTATCATGTGAATCTCAAAGATAAAGGAAACATCACTAAACAACCAAGAAAATCAAGGTCTAGGGCAGTGGTTCTCAACCTTCTCAAGACTATGACCTTTAATCCAGTTCCTCATGCTGTGGTGATTCCCAACTATAAATTATTCTTTATTGCCATATTAACCATAATTTTGCTACTTTTATGAATTGTAGTGTAAATATCTGCCTTTTCTGATGATCTTAGGTGACCCCTGTGAAAGGGTTTGTCAACCCCCAAAGAAGTCAGGACCCACAGGTTGAGAACCACTGGTCTAGATAATGTCTTTTTATCACCTGGATCCAGCTACACCTGAAGCAGGGATTGCCTGGACCGTATTGTAATAGGAGTCAATAGATTCCAGCTTTTTACATAAACTAGTATAATTTATATATTGTATTTTATAAATTGTCTTTTATATTACTGCAAAAATCTTTACAAATAAAATTACTGTTTTCATTGTGGTTTATTGTGCATGAACAGCTCTTATGTGCCCTGGATGTTGTACCATGTCAGGAAGAGTGGTTGTCAGATAGTTGACTGTGGGAAATGAAGCCACCACCACCAAACAGAGATGCTGATAAGGAAATCTATGGCTGAGCCCAACACATCAGCACTAGAAAGGTTCATGGTGCTTCACATCTGAGCGCTTCAAAAGGTGGAAACAGCTACTGACAGACCAGCTGTGTTTCTCGTCCTTACGGTAGAGACAGAGAAGCTACCAGAGGGAGGGAAGGTCACCTGTGGGTAATCGCAGGTGCTTAGACATACTGTGCAAACAGGTCTCAGAGCAGCAACTGAGAATCATAGAGTCGTGCTTTGACAACTGAGTCCCTAATAATGCTATTTTGAGAGGTCCTAGAAACTTCAGGAGCTGTGTGAGTTTGGCCATTGTTGTTGGATCCTTACAGGTATATCCCTGGCTTCCTGCTTTCTGCTCCCTCATTCACTGTGATGTGAACTGAACTACTCTGCAATGCCTTTCCCACCATGAAGGTCCTAACCCTCTGAAACGATGAACAAAATAAGTCCTTCCTCCTTTAAGTTGCTCCTATCAGGCTTTTGGTCTCATTGATACCAAAGTAACTATTACACTTGTCTGGAGAGAGGTGATCAATCCAGTGTTGATTTGTAGTTTATAGCTACAAGAGGCACTGAGGATTTGTAATATTCAACAGAGAAATAATGAGACAATTGACCAGAATTTCTGGCTCACTCTCCCTCCCTGCTGTCTTGATTTCGCATTCTGTCCATTTGCTGGTGACAATTCCAGGTGCCTTAGTTAGGGTTTCTATTGCTGCAGTGAGGAACCATGATCAAAAAGCAAGTTGGGGAGCAAAGGGTTTATTTGGCTTTCACTTTCATATTGCTGTTGACCAAGTCAGGACAGGAACTCAAACATGGCAGGATGCTGGAGGCAGGAGCTGATGCAGAGGCCATGAAGGGATTCTGTGCTGGAAGCCGATCTGAGTGGCTGCCATTACAAGATGGCATTTGACCCCGGCCTCGCTTGATACCATAATAAAGGTTGCAGTTCTTCCACCAGAAAACAGGATGAGTTGTTGTGATCTAGCTGCCCACACTCCCCCTGACCGGCAGGGGAACTTCCTTGTGGTCTGTAATTGACAAGGAGGTTTGTTTTCTTTCTAGCCGGAGGGTCTCCAAAGAAGCAGTTAAATATCAAAGGTTGCTAGGCAGACTCCCTATATAAGCAGCTACAGCTCAGAGCTCGGTTCATTTACAAACCATCTTGTGTAATCATTTGATTTTGTCAGATGACCTCAGGGAAGACGACACTTCCAACTGCAATGTTAAGAATAGTTTATCACATGTACTCACTCATATTAAACACAAAGCAAGGAAAGCAAGCCTACCAACCACAATCCCAGAGAACTTAGACAACAATGAGGACCCTAAGAGAGACTTACATAGATCTAATCTACACGGGAAGTAGAAAAAGACAAGATCTCCTGAGTAAATTGGGAACATGGGGACCTTGGGGGAGGGTTAAGGAGGTGAGGGGAGAGGCAGGGAGGGGAGCAGAGAAGAATGTAGAGATCAATAAAAATCAATTAAATAAAAAAAAGAATAGCTAAGCCAGGTAGTGGTCCCAGCACTAGGGAGGCAGAAGCAGGGAGATCACTCTGAGTTCAAGTCCATCCTGTCTACAGAACAAGTTCCAAGATAGTCATGAAAACACAGAGAAGGCTGGGCGGTGGTGGCACACACCTTTAATTCCAGCACTTGGGAGGCAGAGGCAGAGGCAGAGGCAGGCTGATCTCTGTGAGTTCGAGACCAGCCTGGTCTACAAGAGCTAGTTCCAGGACAGGCTCCAAAACCACAGAGAAACCCTGTCTCGAAAAAAACAAACAAACAAACAAACAAAAAAAAGCACAGAGAAAACCCATCTTGAAACAAACAAACAAGCAAACAAACAACTTTTTCTGGTCCAGCGGGGCATGATAGTTCACACCTTTAATCCCAGCATTTAGAAGGCAGAGGCCAAGGGTTTTTATACATTCTTTGCCAGCCAAGACTACACAGTGAAACCGTATCTCAAACAACAGCAAGAACACTACTTAGTTTATTAATTTTTGGTTCATATTTCTTCCTGTTTCTTTATACCTACTCTTTTGTGCTATGTTTTTCAAATCATGGTTTCTCTGTGTCACCCTTGTTGGGATCAAAGGCATGTGCCGCCACACCCAGCACAAGAGTTGATTTTTAACTTTTAACTTTCCATCATTATTATCAGTGGTTGCTCAGCAATGACATGTCATTGAACCTTGCCAGAGATGGCTTTACAGTTGGTCTGCTGAACCACCTAAGCCTCCTCCTGGGTGAGAAATAAATGAGCTATAATGTTACGCCATCCAATTTCTTTCCTGGTCTGATTATATTCTCCAAGCCCCCTCATAAAATTCAGTTGCAGCACTCACCATCACCAGTAACCATGGCAATTATCTTTCCCATTTGAAATTGAGTAATTACAATTCCAGCTTTATAAAGTCACCCCCTTGAGTTTGATCATGTGAGTCAGATCATACTGGGGTAAAAAGATAAGATTCAGCTGCTCAACCTGCTGATCTCAGGACAAGGTCCTGAGCCCACACTCCAAGGTAGTGCAAGGACTTTGCTCGTTGGAGAACGTAGAGAAAGCAGCTGGCTGCATCCTCTCTGCTATCTCATTAGCTACACCAAAGGCTAATGTTTCCAGCGGCTCATAATCAGAAAGCCTCAGAATTTCTCAGGAGGGTTCGCTTTCCA
>NW_026068542.1:0-510 GCF_014885135.2 Alexandromys fortis
TTTAACTTTTAGCTTGCATATATTTTTAACACTGTAAATCATTTAAACATTTTCTTTGTCTTTAAATCTCTTTACTGTATATCTCGCTTTTTCTGACCACACAAGCCTTTAAATTACTGAGCAATATGAGTAGGATTAAAGCCGTGGCTTTGCCAGCTAGATCCAGTCCATTCCTAAGCTTTCCGGCCTCATGGCTGAGGTACCGGTTGTAGCCACGTTTACTGCCACAACTCTACGGCATTTCAAGGTCCCTGCCAGCAAGCGAGATTCAGCAGCCTGTGCTTGCAAACCACAGGAACCGCCTGCGTAAAAAGAGTCAGAGTTTGCCGTGGCAGGACAGCCCAGAAAGCCAGCATTTTTAAATGGCGCAGCTTTTTTCCTGCTACGGCTGAAAACCAAAAAGCATGCATTCAGCTTTTCACCAACACCGTTTAAGTGTTTCGTGGCAGGACCTCTTAATGAGCTGCAGGGTTTTGCAGCTGAAGCTGAGTCAGGAAGCCTCTCTTAGAT
>NW_026068542.1:1483-2679 GCF_014885135.2 Alexandromys fortis
CCTTCTTTTCATTGTAACTGCTGCTATGGTGCAGCACGCCTCTACGGTGCGGCCTGGCCTTGGCTGAATCCCTCCTGCCCGGGAATCCCTCTCCCATTGGAGGCTCGAGTCGATTCAGCACCCCCCCCTCCCCCCGTGTGAGCTCGGATGCCTGTTCACAGGGCCTGGGTGTTTGTGCCATCTGCATCTCACCTTAATGGGGAGCCGTTCTCATTGTAGGCCTGAGGTGCCATGGTTTTTGCGGGTGTTTTCATGGCCTTGACCATGGGAGCCAAGTGGTACAGACCTATCACTCCAGCCTCCTAGTTGGGATGCCCTTTGGACGCCCTTCAACCTCATACTTATCTGTCTCAGTCCAAAATATGGCCACATTATACCTTAGAGGAAAACTGTAATGGCCAGTTTTTTCAGTTCCAGCCATTTGCCCCTCCCCTCTGCGGCTTTTGCTATGGCATGGTGGCTATCCAACAGAGCAGACAACACGTGGTGGTCTCCATCTTGGCTGAGGGCCAGGTCATGTAACCACACTCTCCTGGTTTTACTCCCAGTTTTACCCTGCCTTCTTACCCGGTTTTCACTAAAATCCTCCTGTTACCTCTGTTACATGTGTTTTGAGCAGTGGCATGTCTCTGATAGGGCCCATCAGAGTCATCCACATTGCCCAATTCCTGTTCACTCTTCCTATGAATAATAATGCATAATGATTGTTCATTACATCTCATTTTAGACTTCAAAACCATAAGTCTCATATTTTAAAGGTATGTACCTTTAGCCGTCCTCTACCATTGTCAGTCCTGCCACTAACCTTATATTACAAGCAGTTTTTTCCTTTTGCCTTTTTACAAGTATGGATCTTACCTGTTAAGAGCCAGTATACTGCAGCTATATTTAATCCAGCCCTCAACTGCTCAGAGATCTTTGAGAATATTACAAGCAGTTTTTTCCCTTCTTTCTGCGTTTTTACAAATGTAAATCTTACCTGTTAAGTTGAGAGCCAGTGGAGTCAAGCTCAAACCCAACTTTCCAAAGAAATTCTATACTATAGTTATACCTGATAAACAGCCCTCAACTGCTCAGAGATCTGGGGAATGTGATATTTAAATATTTAATTATTAAAACCTTTTCACAACAAAAAGAGGCAAGCTGGCTTCTAACAGCAGCACTCTGCTCCCTTCAAAGAAGACAGAAGACACTCA
>NW_026068542.1:8878-19941 GCF_014885135.2 Alexandromys fortis
GACTGGCAGCCATTTCTGCCTGGGACTGGCTCCTCCCAGAGCCCTCTGCCTGCCACCATATGGCCTGCTACCACCATTTGGGACCTACAGCATTTCTGCTGCCTACTGCTGTAGGGATCTTGAAGCATTTTTTAAAAAAGAATATTACCCACCATTTTTCATTCTATTGTTATAATCATAAACTGTTAATATGTCTAAAATTTATTTCTTTCAAACATTTTTTATAAGCTCCAGAGAGCCAATTTGACCTACCTAAATGGACCAGACTCACCCGGAATAAGTATCATTTAATTCTTTTCTTATCATTCCTGGTCTCAGAAACCCCTAAACCCCCTTCTATCTTCCATCTTTAACCTCTCCTCTATTATCTGATGCTGACTGTCCTACGAAGGCCATAGCTACTGCTGACCCTCAGAGGTTGGGTCACAGGGAGCGTAATGCCTGTAAGCCTCTTTTAAATGTTTAAGAAACACAGATGCCAGAGCTCTATGGTGATAGACTGTCAGCCACTTCCTACCTGCTTTATGTTTGACCTTGAAAACAGACACAGAGAACTAGATAAGGCCCATATCTGTTTACACATTTTTTTTAACAAAATCTCTCTCGCTTTTTAGACAACACACCAAAAATCTCTCTTGCCTTTTAGACAACATAAAATCTCTTACCAAATTCTTTCTTGTGGTTTTTCTCAGTGGCTACATTTTAAACAAGAACAGCACATAGAATCCTGTACTAGTGTGAAACATCTGAGACCAACAATAGGCTTTTTTTTAACATTAACTAACAATAATTTGTAAACAACAGTATGTAAAATCCTGTACCAGTGTGAAACATTTGAGACCAGCAATGTTTTTTTTTTAACATTAACCATCAGTAATTTGAACCAGCCCCTATAAATAGTGGCAGATACTTATAATACTTATAACCCATAGGATCTGAAAGAGTTTTTTACTGGTAGAGCCAAGCCTTTGTCAGCTTTGACCAAAGGTTTGAGGTGTGCAGCTCCCAGGGCAGGTGGAGAGAACTCATTCATCATCATGGGGGGGGGGGATGGTACACAGCACTGGGGAAAAAAGATTGTTAACCTCTTTAGGCCAGAGAAATTACTCTCAGAATTTGGTTAGTGTTTGAAATCCTATTGGGGTACATCTGCCTTCTACAACTGTGTTTGGAAGCCTCAATACCTTGTAACAGCAAGGCTGAATAGCCCAGCCAGCCATACAAGCATGCTGCCTGCAGCCACATGCTTGGGGCCGAGGCTGACTTTTTTTAATGAAATATACCCCTATGCTTATGGCCCTATCTCTAAAGTCTTGTAAGTGGTCACAATATCAAAGTCAAAGAAGTCATGATTTGAGTACATCAGCATCAGTCTAAGTCAGGACAAAAGCACAACACACATTATACAGACATAGAGGATAAAGGCGCCAAACAAACAAAAGACACAGCTTCAAACTGCTTCGCAGGTGTGACCCACCCCACTTTCTAAATGAGACCGCTATCCATGCATGTCTCTACAGAGGACTTACCACGCCACTCACATGTCATACCACAGAACTGAGAAAGGTCACCCACGTATCTCATCAGAGAACTGAACACGCTACCTGTGTGTAAGACAAAACAGAGACTGAAGATATACAGACAGAGGCTAACAAAACTTAGAAAGACAAAACCACTGATCCAGGGTAAACATCACAAGTAAGACAAAACAAAAGACATGCAAGCAAATGTCTGTCTCCACCAAGACAGACAAAACCATTCTAGAAATACAGATAGCTGAGAGAATATAGTTCCTCCAATCCAGGAGAACTTCTTTATCCTCACCAGTACACAGACGGGAATCTCCCAGGCATCCCTGGGTCCCTTCTCACCTCCAGGGACATCTCCCAGGGTGGCAGTCGGTGATCTATCTTATCTGCTGTTCACTCCTTCTGTCTCCTCCTGAGACACGAGAGACTGCAAAACCAAAAATACAGAACCTGAACTCAGCTCACATGGAAGCACAAAGAACAGATGTGGCTGTAAACTCGAATGTACAAACCTGAACCTGAATTCAGGTGGCACAAAAAACGCAAAGAACCCACTTGAGTTCAATTGGCACATGTCACGAGCCATTTCCCCCCTAAAAATCATTACAGGAACCATCACCCTGGGGGGGTCTGCAGAGAACCCCACACCCATAATTATGTTCTATTGAGAACCTTCCCCACACCCAATTAACTGCTAATCTGTTAGCGGAACCCGCCTCACATTCCAGCTATCCAGGGAACTAGGTGTGGCAACTTGTGACTTCTTGGCCTACCTGTCCGAATGTAACCTTCTGGCCTATGTGACCGGGGACCACGAGGCGAGATTCCGTGCCCTGCCCCCCATTCCTTACTAAACTGTAACCCGTCCCTAATAAACGGAGGCTTTGACAAATCTGCTTGGCCTCCTTCTTCTGTCTTAGCTCATTCCCTTCCAGGTAACGCCCCTCCAAGACCCTGGAATAACGAGCTGCAGGGTGGGTTACAACCCCTAGACTAGTGACCCACCCAAGGCGGCAACAGGCACACAAAGACAATGACACACAGACAATGTCTCACTTCCAAGAGGGTCGTCGGAGACGAAGGTGGTTGCTAATCCCCGATGAGCCCCCAAATAAAAGACCCCCAGTGTGGGGAGACTCTCACTCAAGTCTCTGGATAACATGACCCCCCCCAGTAACTCATAAGAGACCATCCTTGCTGCAATCGCACGAAGTTTATTTGACAGGTACCAGTGCACTGGGGCCCAGACTCATAACCCAGGCAGGGGAGGAGTTTGACCCCGAGTAACTGGGAGAAGAGGTTTTTAAGGGAAGAAACCACAGCCCAGGAATCCAAAGGGGTAGGGAGGGCATCATAGAAAATTCCAAAAATACCAATGATAATCACAAGGGCGAAACTCCCTGTTTCTCAAGATTATTCTCAAGATTACAATCTAACTTTATCTTCAGCTAGTTCCTGAAACTGAACCAGCTAATACTAAATTTCTGATTCTTCCTTCCCTGCTTAGATTTTGGGCTCTGTTTTTCCTGCTAGGAGGGTCTGGATTTATTCAGGTCTTTCAGTAGTATAACACTTGCTGCTTATAAATCCCATTTGAATGCTTGGTAGCAGGGCCTCTGTGAAGAACCATGCAGTTTTTGTTGTTAGCACTGAATCAGAAAGCCATCTCTTAAAGTAGCTAACTCACCCAAGAAAATGCTGCTACCAAGAAGCTGTGCTTGACTCTTTTTTGTGTGTTTAAAATCTTGTTTTCTTTTAAACTTTCTCTGCTTTTATGTGGAATTTCTTCCTAAATGTTTAGACATCATATATGGGTGAAAGTTTCCATCCTGCCAGTGTTATGCTCAGATCTGCAAAGTCCCCCCAAAACCAACAAAGAGACCAAGTCCCAAATGTAACAGCAAAGAGCCTTTATTTTATACAAGTTTGCAAACTCGGTTTCTCCATGTGTCCAATGTATTTGAATAATCTCAGAGCCCCAAGCTCAGATAGAGTTGGGTTTCTATAGTAGTAAAGGTGAGGGTGAGGGATTTCTGAGGTCCAGGACCCCTGATTGGTTAACATTTGTTTAGGGGTGTCCTGGTGAGTATGCTAGCAGGTGATGTTATTTATAATGGTTGGAATGTTAGGCATTTCCTTTAGATGGTCTGTTCTTGGGTAGTGCTCAGGTAATCTCAGTTTGTGGTTCTTCCTACAACTGGGTATTGCTTCAGGGTAATCTACTGAGACCCAGACTTCCATTAAACCTATCAATGGCTGAGTCCTACTCTGGCAGGTGATAATGGTTAGAAGTAAAGAACTTCCTTTGGGTGGTCTGTCTCTATTTAGCTTATCTCCTACACCAGCAGATTTCAAATTAGCATACTTGAAAGACCCCCATAGTAGGAAGACTCTCACTCAAGTCTTGGGATAACACAACCCACCCCAGGAACTCACAAGAGACCATCCTTGCTGCAATCACATGAGGTTTATTGACAGGAACCAGCGTGCTAGGGTCAAGACTCATAGCCCACACAGGGGTAGCTGGGAGATGGAGTATTTAGGGGAAGAAACCACAGCCCACAGGGGGTAGGGAGGGCATCATTGGAAAATTCTGAAAATACCAGTCATAATCACAAGGGGGTAACTCCACATTTCTCAAGATTATTCTCAAGATTATAATTTAACTTTATGGTCAGATAGTTCCTGGAACAGAGTCACTGAACTGGCTAACTCGATTTTTGGTTCTTCTCTCCCTGCTAGACTTTTGGCTCTATTTTTCCTGCTAGATTTATGGCCTTATTCTTTCTTCTAGAGGGGTCTGGATTTATCTGGGTCTTTCACACTAAGGATTAATATTAATTATAAATAATTGCCCAATAGCTCAGGCCTATTCCTACCTAACTGTTACACTTAAATTAACTCATATTTTTTATCTTTGTTTTGCCATGTGGGTCATGACTTGCTACCTCATTTTCTACATGGCTGGACGGTGTTTACTGACTCTGTCCTTCTTCCCAGCATTCTTCTAGTCTCATTGTCCCACCCATAATCACTGCCAGGCTACTGACCAGTCAGTATTTTATTAAACCAATTTGAGTGACACATCTTTACAGTATACACGAAGATTATTCCACAGTAGACACCTATGTGATACCTTAGAGATATGTACGGTCCCTGTAGTGTTTGATGCCTACCTGGTACCCTGGAGATATGTTGTATATAGAGTTTGACACCTATCTGGTACCAAGAAGATTTTCAAAGTTCTCTTATCTGTTTCAAGTATAATCATGTCAAGGAAATGTCATTGTGCTTTCCAGTCTGCTTCTCTTTTTTTTAATGGTTATATATCTGCTGTTATTCTGTATCTACTATTTAAAAAAAAAAAACATTGGAATGAGAAGAAATGGCACATCAGAAATAACAGTTAAAATCTGGAGTCAGTTCTGATGTTTGTGTCTAAATGGATTAAGAAGACTATTCTGCTTCCTTATTTCATTTTAGGATCTTCAAGACAAAGAATGTAAGGTAATTTCTTTTTCCTGCTGTGTGAAAGTAATGTGTGACTGATGCTTGCTTTATACTGATAAAAAACAAAAACAAAAATGAAAAACAACAAGAGTCTTTGTTTAGATAGAAGAAAACAAGTAGTGGGATTTAAGGTAGGTTGAGAAGATAGGGAAAGATTAGATTTCTCAAGATTGAGAAAACACTAAAAAGGTGTTTCCTCTGAAGTTGTTAAAATATGATCTCTATACACATTTCTGGCCTAAGTTGGTAAAATTTTATATGATGGAAGTGTTAAGCATGATTGTCAAAACAAGAGTTTTGGAAAATATTGAGTTATCTCAGTGGTGGAGAGGAAATGAATGTAAAATCCATTGAGCTGTGAAGGGACAGGCTTAAAAACAGATCATATGGAATTAGAACAGATTTTTTCAATCAGTGTCAAGAGAAGCTATCCAGGAAATATTTTCTTTTTTTATTCAAACCAGTGAAAGGTTATAGATAATAGCAATCTTAAGGAAATATTAATTTATTAAATGGAATGAATGCTTTGGAACTTTAGACCTGACCTGTTTGGGGACAGTTGGTTGATAGATGACTGAACCATGACTTTCTCCAACATGATGATAGAATAAGTTGAGAAAATTATTTCCATATATTTGCACTTTCTATATTCTCTTAAATTTTATATGATGTTTTTGAAGAAATAAACGTTTGTCTCTTTCATTGGAACAACTTTTGGGGAATCCTTAAAATTGTATTTAGAATAAATATTTAGACTAAGAAGCAATATTTACACACACACACAAATGATCTTTGGCGTACAATGTTTTAACATTATCCTACTTCATGAAGATATGAAAGTGATATACATACAGTGAAAGCACACTTCTAATTTTTATATTTTCTTATGATAATGATAAGTGGTAGATACGATATTCATTAAGATGCTACACTACTGCATGAGCAAAATCTCTTTTGGCCATATGGTTATAAGGACAAAGAGTGAATATTATGCAGTACATAATATTGCTCAACAATACTTCTTGGTAAATTAGGTATATTTGATGTACACTTTACTCATAATATTTTCATTTTTAAGAAAATTTAGAGAAGCTAAATAAGAAGGAGAACCCAAAGAAAAACATATAGGCATCCTCCTGAATATTAACCTTCATCAGGCCATGAAAGGAGACAGAGACAGAGACCCACATTGGAGCACCGGACTGAAATCTCAAGGTCCAAATCAGGAGCACCAGGAGAGAGAGCACGAGCAAGGAACTCAGGACTTCGAGGGGTGTACCCACACACTGAGACAATGGGGATGTCCTATCGGGAACTCACCAAGGCCAGTTGGCCTGGGTCTGAAAAAAGCCCGGGATAAAACCCGTCTCACTGAACATAGCAGACATTGAGGACTACTGAGAACTCAAGAATAATGGCAATGGGTTTTTGATCCTACTGCACGTATTGGCTTTGTGGGAGCCTAGGCAGTTTGGTTGCTCACCTTACTAGACCTGGATGGAGGTGGGTGGTCCTTGGACTTCCCACAGGGCAGGGAACCCTGATTGCTCTTTGGGCTGATGAGGGAGGGGGGGACTTGGTGGGGGGGGGGGAAGGGAAATGGGAGCCGGTGGTGGGGAAGAGACAGAACTCTTTAATAAATAAATAAATAAAAGAAAATTTAGAGATATAGTCCCATCACATTGAGGAGGATGTTTATATGATAATATCTTAAGAGAAATTATCATAAATATGTGGGCTCATTTCAACCTTGTCTGATGGACAGAGTTGAAGATTGCTCAAATGGTTGACAAACATATTGCACATCTCAACTGAGGATGTGATTTCTTGATTCTTTTACCATTAAAATAGCTCATTCAAGTAGGTCCATACCATCTGGACTGCTGGCCAGGATATGCAAATGTACTTATGCTCATTCTTTTGTAACTATGAGGTCAGTTGGGGAGTAGTTGCCTTCAGGAAATGTGGTCTAAAGCAGCTATACTGTCTAAACAACAGAATGCTAATGAAGTGATGTCTCAAAGTGTTCAAACAATTGGCTGAGTTATCATTTGTACCATGTTAATAAACTCATTCTTTAAACATTTTCCCTCCTATTTACATTGGATATAAAATAAAAATAAATGCAGGTGATTTTAGTTAATGCCCTTCTGGCATTTTCTATGGTTTCTGTTTTATTATTTTTATGGATCTCCATATTCTTTATTTATGTTTCCAAACTTCCATATCCCTACCCAGGTAAGAGGTATTTCTGTTGAGGCCAGTCCTCGACACACCATGTGGAGACAAATTTTATTTTTTCTTACATTTATGTGGTATTCATTGAATGTGACAATTGTTCATAAGCATATGATCTCTTGGGATACTGTGCTTAAGATAATTATTCTCTGGATAAAGAATTTAAAAAGCAATTAGAAATGGATACAGCATCACTCACTTCTTTATACTAGTTATTCTTACAAACAAATCTGAAACCCATAATAGGTATCAAATTAGTAATTATGAACTTGTTATATCGATGCCTTTTGACTTTTACTCCTCATGATAGCTGGTGGTATATTAACAATCAATTAGGAAGCTCAGTTTTAAATTTAGGAAGTGTAAATTCTGGTACCCAGTTACTAACATTTTCTCAGTATTTTATGTTTTGAAGGAATTATAAAATATATTTTAAAAGTTTACTGAAGTGTACAAATTAATGACATTTTCAAAGCGAGCATATTTGTGTAACTACCACCAGACTAAGAGTCTAAGTTCTCAAGTATATTTCTCTTCACTACCTATTCTATCAACCTTCAAGATTGACCAGAATCCAAATTATAATAGTATACTTTGTAAGTATTGTATTCTACATTGATACAATAATACAAAATATTGCTTGTTTTTCTTAACTTGATGCTGTGATTTACATCCATATTGCTGGATATATTTATAGTTCACAATTCTCTTTATTCTATAATATCTTAAAAAATGTCTCTTTACCTTGATTATATACTCAACTACTAGTGGACACTCAATATTTAAGTTTTGGGAATATTAAAATAGTATTATGATCATTCCAATATTTGTACACTAGTGAAATATGTATATTGTTGTGATAATTTTGTACTTCATTTGCTAATATTTTGTTATGTGTTTTAATCTATATTCATAAGAAAATATGATTTTTCCCTTATTATTTTTTCTGGTTTGGGTAAAAGTCTTATTGGTCCTATTTATATGATTTATAAAGTAGTCTTCTGACTCTATTTTCTGAAATATTGTGAAGAATAGGTGTCTTTATTTTAAGTTCTGGATAGATTTCAGTGAGCTTGTGGCTCTTGTATGTGTATGAAAAGTTGCTAAATATTGTTAAATTTATTTAATTGATATAAATCTACTCAGGTGACTTCGTGTATCATTTGTGAGTCTGTAGCATTTTTTGTCTTCCAAGCAGATGATTAATTTCACCTAATATGGTAAATTTCTAAGCAGAGTTGTTTGCAGAACTGATGTCTGTGAGCTATATTTTATTTGTCTCATTGTAATTAAAAAGTCTCTCCTCTTTATTCTTCCAAATACATTTTATTGCTATTCATTGTATTTTTCTTTTTTTTTTTTAAAAATTTCACTGATATTTTTTCTAATAGCAATTCCTTTCAAATGTTGCTTCTTTTCTTACATTCTTCACTATAGTGACATTAAAAAATCTGGAGACAGGGAAGTCAATGTGATACTGAAAAGATAAAAACACATTTTTAGCAGTCTTATAGGATTAAAGCCCAAACCTGAAATTTATACACTTCAAAATCTCTGAGAAAAGATAGACTCATGCTCATACTCAAATTTTGTTTACTTGTAGTATGTCTATATATTGACTGATTTCTACAGGTTAAACAGGCTATGAAGCCACACTGAAAAACAGCTAGAAAGGTGAGGAAAAGTTTTGGGTATCTTATGGTGTTTGGAATGTCACAATTTATTTGTTTAAACAATTGTTTTTATTTTGTGTATGAGTGTTTCCCCTGAAAACATATGTTTGCCACATATATGTAGTTCCCATTGAGTCATGAAAAGGATATTGGATAATGGGATGCAACAGTCACCAGAGGGATGCCTTGAGGTTATTGTCTACTAAGACCTAGAAAATTCTTGTCACCGTGGGGACAAATAGACAGAATTCTCATAAGTCCATGATTTTGGGGCATTGTGCTCTTGCCCCTCGCTCAGTAGCCAGTGTCTTTCAGCACCAATTTTGATCATTAGGATCATGGTGCCTCCAGATTCCTGGCCATCTGGGAATTGGGATCCAGATAGTTTAGCCTTGACCATCAGCCAGAGGCACTGGGCCCTCCCCTACTCCCTGGAACCTTCACGATCCAACCCCCTCCTGTGGAGCAACATTCTCCACATTCCTCTCTTTACCCACCCTCACCTACTCCCCCCCTCCACCAAATGGGAAGTTCAAGGTCAACTTTCCCCCCCTACCCACCTTCCTCCCCTACACCCCCACCACATCTCCTACCCTTGGACTCCCTCTATGCACTGGGTTAACCCCTCCCAATATTTTCCCATCTCTTCCCAAACCAAATCCACCATAACCCTTCATTTCTGTGCTCTCTCTGGGGGAGTAGCAGGAGCTGATGGCTTTCTTAGTTTTCCCTTTTCTCTTCTAGATCTATCTCAGTTAGAAAAGCAGCTGAGTTTCTTTTCTGCGAATCCTTCTGTTTATATTAAAGAGTTTAGCTATCTGTCCCAGGCACGTGATCTAATCTGACTTGACTTCTATGCCATCCAAGCTTTTACTCTCACTCCTGAGGAGCAAAGTAGAATTTAGGAAGCAGCTAGATGATATGCAAAGCAGACTCATCTGATAGACAGTGCAGTCCCTGTGGGGGAAGTGGCTGTGCTAGCAACAGAACCATGATGTGGGAGTGATTTCTTATCAATAAAGAAACTGCCTAGGCCCCTTGATAAGGCCCACCCTTAGGTGGGTGGAGAAAACAGAGGAGAATTCTGGGAGAAAGAAGCTTAGTGAGGAGTCTCCATGATGCTCCCACTCCAGACAGATGCAGGTTAAGATCCTCCCTGGTAAGCCAGCTCGTGAGTTGGGCGCCAAATGCAGCGGTCTGATTAATAGTCACCAAAGGTAATAGGTATTTGAACAAGTTTAATAACAAAACCAGACTCACAAAACCAAGGTTCCAGTGGAGTAGCCGGCGGAGACAGGAGAGGAAGGGAAGGGGCGCGCAGCCTCTGCCCGCCCAATATATCAGTAAACATACGCCCGAGGGCAGCCCGCCCCCAAGGGGAGGGCTTATCCCTACATCTCCCTCCTTTTGTCTAAATAAGACAGAACTAACCTAAATACAACTATAAACAATAATAATAAATAATAGATATAACAAACAATATTGAGAATGAAAGTTTTGCCGGACATTCTATCTCAAGGAGTCTAAATAATGTAGAGAGTAATTACAATTATATAATCTTCAACTCCGTCAAAGATCCGAGAAGGGAATAAATATTACTTAACAAATGAGAGATATCCAAAGCGTGCCATAATTGACAGAGACAACAGACTACCTGGGCAATCACCCAAATTCTCGTTCGCAATGTTGAGTCAACCAACTTTGGCTAAGGCCTAGCATGACTGACATACCATTATCAAATGCAAGGAATTTTCTTAGAATTATCCTACCCTGTCTTGGCAAGATAAGAAAATCCTGTTTCATATCTTTGTCAGTAGATGAGGTATGGGCTTTTCTTAACCCAAAGGCCAATTCTGCCAAGAAGACAAACTCCCAGTGGAGTGTCTTTGGTGCTCAACGTTCTCTCGGGAGTAGAGTGGTGTCGCCAGGAGTAATTGTGTCTCGGCACAGAATTCTAGGTTAGCTTAAAGGCCATTTTCTACAGCTCTTTAAAGAGGCTGAAGATTATACTATCTATACTAAATATAATCTCTATGTATCTAGAATACCTTATTAACCTAAAAATAAACATGAACAACATAAAATTCTCAATACCTATCTAACTTGAAGACTA
>NW_026068542.1:22167-24515 GCF_014885135.2 Alexandromys fortis
CATAAGTTTTTGAAAGGTTTGAAGATTATCTATCTAATTGAAATATATATCTATATATACAGAAAGCATAACTAACATGACTACAAGATTGACTATTATAGATGACTATCTGTTATTCTGTTTTTCTTAAATATGCATTATATTTTAAATGAGTTGCACAAACACAATACCTTAATCAAGAGCAGAAATATACATATAACAAAATTGATCATAAGTTTATATCAATAAACCAAGATCCATACCAATGCAAATCTCTATAACATATCCCCTTTAAATGTAAACAAACATCTATAAACAATATTTAGGGAATTAGGGCATAGTTTTCTCCAAACTGCTTCCTGCTTTTTGTTGGACGAAGTAATTTTTGGCAGTGTTCATGGTGACCTTTCAGAGTGTCTTCCTCCATCAAACCACATTAGTGTGGAAAAATTCCACAGGTTCTCATTCTCTTTGGAAACAAAAGAAGAACCTCTTTTCCAAAGCAACAAATTATTAGACCCAAATTTTGAAGTCATGATTTATTAAAAATATGTATATTGGTTTAGTGTAGCAGTCTCGACAATAAAATATATCTCTGTACTTAGTTCCTTCACAGTCAAAAAATTAAAAGAAAGCACAATGCCATACATAATCCAGACTATATGTGTGTATTCCATCTTTACAAGGCTTATATTTCTTTATTATTTTACTTTTTCTACAAGTCTATGCTGTCTCTTTGAAGACTTTATTTTTTAAAAATGATTTGCTTCTTTTTATAACTGTCTATATTCTTTTGTTTTCTCTCTCTCTCAAGCCTACTTACATTTAACAATACTGTGACCCACTTAGAGGTTATTTATTTATTTTTATTATTTAATTAAAAATTTGCACCTCTTCCCCTCCTCCCATTTCCATCCCGCTCCCCCCATCCCTGTTCCACTCCCTCTCTAGTCCAAAGAGCAGTCCTGTGGGAAGTCAAAGGTCCTCCCCCCTCCATCCAGGACTAGAAAGGTGAGCATCCAAACAGACTAGGCTTCTACAAAGTCATAAAATGCAGTAGGATCAAAACACAGTGCCGTTGTCCATGGTTTCTCAGTCAGCCCTCCTTGTCAGCCACGTTCAGAGAGTCCAGTTTGATCACATGCTCCATCATCCAGCTGGCCTTGGTGAGCTCCCATTAGATCAGTCCCACCGTCTCAGTGGGTGGGCTCATGTTCTCCCTCCTTCTGCTCCTCATTTGGACCTTAGGAGCTCAGCCCAGTTTTCGAATGTGGGTCTCTGTCTCTATCTTCATCCATCACCAGATGAAGTTTCTATGGTGATATGCAAGATATTCATAAGTATGGCTATAGGATAGGGCCATTTCAGGCTCCCTCTCCTCAGCTGTCTAGCTGGGGACATCTCCATGGACACTTAGGAATACCTCTAGAGTCAAGTCTCTCACCGACCCTAAAATGGCTCCCTTAATTAAGATATATACTTCCCTACTCCCATATCCATCCTGCCTCCATCCCAAAGGTCCCATTCTACCAAGCTCTCCCCATCCTCCCCTTCTCACTTTTTTCTCCTGATTTCCACTTGCCCCACTCCATCCCCAAACCCCAATTTCCAATTTTTGCCTGGCAATCTTGTCCCCTTCCAATATCAGAAGGATAACTTTATGTTTTTCTTTGGGATCACCCTCTTATTTAGCTTCTCTAAGATCTCATATTATAGGCTCAATGTCCTTTATTTATGGCTAGAATCCACTTATGAGTGAGTACGTACCATATTCATCTTTTTGGGTCTGGGTTACCTCACTCAGTATAGTGTTTTCTATTTCCATCCATTTGCATGCAAAATTCGAGAAGTCATTGTATTTTTTTTTTTTTTACCACTGATTAGTATTCTAATGCATACATATTTCACACTTTATTTATTCATTCTTTCGTTGAGGGGCATCTAGGTTGTTTCCAAGTTCTAGCTATTACAAATAATGCTGCTATGAACATAGTTGAACAAATGCTTTTGTAGTATGATAGAGCACCTCTTAGGTATATTCCCAAGAGTGGTATTTCTGGGTCCTGGGGTAGGTTGATCTCAAATTTCCTGAGAAACCGCCATACTGATTTCCAAAGGGTTGCACAAGTTTGCATTCCCACCAGCAATGGATGAGTGTTTCCCTTACTCCACATCCTCTCCAACAAAGGCTATCATTGGTGTTTTTGATTCTAGCCATTCTGACAGGTGTAAGATTGTATCTCAAAGTTGTTTTAATTTGCATTTCCCTGATCACTAAGGAAGTTGAGCATGACCTTAAGTATCTTTTAGCAATTTGAACTTCTTCTGTTGAGAATTCTCTGTTCAGATCAGTGCCCCATTTTTTAATT
>NW_026068542.1:26115-28152 GCF_014885135.2 Alexandromys fortis
CACCAAAAGAACAACCAATCCATTAACAATAAATGCAACAGACCTAAACTGAAAACTCTTAATAGATGAACTTAAAATGACTGAAAACATTCAAAAATTGCCCAAATATAATATCCTTAACCATTAGAAAACTGTAAGTCTAAACAACTCAGAGACTCCATCTTATCTCTGCAACATGACCAAGATCAAAAACACTACTCACACTTATGTTTAAGAGAAACTCCTCTACTGCTGTTGAATTCTCAGAAAATTAGGCAACAAACTATTTTAAAACTCAGCTATACTTCCTCTGGGCCTATATACAAAAGATGCTCAACCATACCACAAGGACACTTGCTCAACCATGTTCACAGCAGAATTACTTTAACATACACAGAATCTGAGAACAACTCAAATGTATCTTTTCTACACGCATCATAAATGAGATAGCCACAAATACCATTAATATCTTTGAGTAACTCTAACCACACAAATTGAAAAACCTGTATAACCAGAACTTTTAAATCTCTGAAGAAATCAATTCAAGCCATCAGAAAATGGAAAGATCTCCTGTTCTCTTGTAAAAACAGCGCCAACACAGCAAAATTGACAATGTTACTGAAAGCAATCTACAGATCTAATGCCAATGCCCATTAAACTTGTAACAAAACTCTTTACGCTTTGAAAAAACAATCCTCAACCTTATGAGAAAAGACAAAAGCTCAAGCTAGCCTGAACAATCTTAAAATCCTGTACAATCAAGGAACTTTTGAATACATCACAATCTCTGACTTTAAACTTTACTACAGCCACAGTATTGAAATCAATTCACCTTGGATACAAATTCATTTGCCTACAAACAGCAGACTTTTGACAAAAAGGCAAAATTGTGAAATGAAAAAGCATTTTAACCTGCTTATCTCAGAGGCTACCTTAAAGTAAACCTGTCCTTTTTCTTTCAGTTGAAGCTGCGCTGCATGGCAGGGGGTAGGACACAGGCTCTCTCTGTCTGTTAGACTGCCTTCCTGAGCTCTGGCGGGCTGATTTTTAACTTTCTTATTTTAACTTGTAAATCATAAAATTAAGAGAATTTCTGAATTCTCGCCTCTGTTCTATAGACTGCGTGAGGTTATATTTGCTCTCTAAACTTACTTTTGCTCCTCCTTGCCTATTACTTACAGATGGGTTAGATTAACTGGCTACTGTGAGCACGTGGCACCTCAGTCTCTGAAGCAACTTGGTGATTCTTAGGCCAAAAGTCATTTTTCCTTTACCTTTCCTACTCATTTAGCAATCAATAAAAGTTGCAATTTTGCATCTACCACGCTTATAGATTCTCAATAACTCTGCCATTGTTCTGCTCCATTCTAACTTAAGTTACCAATATATTTACCCAAATACTTTTTCCTTATCCTATATTTAACTTATTTACAAATTTTTTACACCCAATTTAAATTTTGTCCCGCTTTTCTACATTTCTTTCTCTATTCTAAATCTCTAGTTCTGAGCACTCACTACTCACGCATCCACCGATTTCTTCTCACGGGTTCCTCACATCTGGTCACCTCTTCTTTGCTTTTTGGGGAGTGCCGATAAGCCTCACGTTCTCCTCCGTCCATTCTCCAGTTTCCTTCTTCCTCCCTCCTTCGTCTCGGGGTTCCATGGTCAGCTCCAGTTGTCTTTAATCTTGGGGTTCAGTGATCTGTTCCAGTTGTCTTTAATCTTGGGGTTCAGTGGTCAGTCCCATGTTATGGCGCCATTATGTCGGAGCCCGTTTGGGTCCAACACAGATTCTCTAACTGGACTGGAATGGAGTCGCGAGGAATAATCAGACACAGCTTACACTGTCATCATGGAAAAGGCCAAGTATAGTGTTTTCTATTTCCATCCATTTGCATGCAAAATTCGAGAAGTCATTGTTTTTTACCACTGATTAGTATTCTAATGCATACATATTTCACACTTTATTTATTCATTCTTTCGTTGAGGGGCATCTAGGTTGTTTCCAAGTTCTAGCTATTACAAATAATGCTGCTATGAACATAGTTGAACAAATGC
>NW_026068542.1:33717-34729 GCF_014885135.2 Alexandromys fortis
TTTTTTTGGTGGTAGAGTTTGTGTGTTTCCTTTCTTTGAGTTGTGCTGGTGGAGGGTTGTCAGATGCTTGTGTTATTATGGGTGTTGTTGGCTTCCTTCATTTGTGATTTTTCTTCTAGTATTTTCTGTAAGGCTGGGATTGTGGCAACATATTGTTTAAATCTGTTTTTGTCCTGAAATATCTTGTTTTCTCCATTGATGGTGAATGCAAGCTTTGCTGGGTATCGTAGTCTGGGCTTACACCCATGTTCTCTTAGTAATTGAGGAAGGTCATTGGTTAATAAAGAAAGTGCTTGGCCTGATAGGTTAAAACATAGGTGGGTGGAGTAAACAGAACAGATTGCTGGGAGGAAGAGTAAGTGGGGCAGATGCCATGCAGCTCTTCTCCAGGACAGACACGATGCACGGTGCCAGGTCAGACATGCTGAATCTTTCCTGGTAAGACTAGTGCTACACAGAATACTAAATATGGGTTAGGCAAGATGTGAGAATTAGCCATTAAGAGGCTAGAACTAATGGGCCAAGCAGTGTTTAAATGAATACAGTTTGTGTGTTGTTATTTCGAGGCATAAGCTAGCCAGGCGGCCAGGAGTTGGGTGGCAGGAAAGCAGCTCACAGCTCCTTCTACAGAAAGGCGCCCAGACGTGGATAACTGAATCCACAGAAAGCTTGAGAAATCTTGGGAAAGAATAGAATAAAGTATGTTTTCTTGGTTGCAGCAATTTCTCGGGTCTGCTCTGCTTGCTAGAGGCAAGCAAGTGCTCTCTTCTAAGAGAGGCTTCCTGACTCAGATTTAGCTGAAAACCTTGCAGCTCTTTTAAGAGGTTCTGCCACAAAACACTTAAATGGTGTTGAAGAAAAGTGAATGAATGCTTTTTGGTTTTCAGACGTAGCAGGAAAAAAGTCGTGCTGTTTTTAAATGCTGGCTTTCTGGTCCATACTGCAAGGCCAAACTCTGATTCTTTCACGCAGGTGGTTAGTGTGGTTTGCAAGCACATGATGCTGAAGCTTG
>NW_026068543.1:0-16879 GCF_014885135.2 Alexandromys fortis
TCTTATGTAGCCCAGGCTACTCTTGAAAACCGTGAAGTAAATGCGGATGATCTTGAACTTCTGATCCTCCTGCCTCCATATCCCATGTGCTAGGACTGCAGATGTGTGCCACCAAATCTATTCTGTACTGGGCACGGAGCACAGGGCCTAGAACAACCAAGCAAACACTATACCAACTGAGCCACAACCCCAACCCCCGGATTTATTTGTTTAACTTACTGTATTTATTTATTTATTTATTTATTTATTTATTTATTTATTTAACTGGCTAGTTTTGTGTGCCAACTAGAATCAGAGAGGAAGGAGTCTCAGGTGAGGAAATGCCTTCTTGAGATCCAGCTGTAAGACATTTTCTCAATTAGTGATCAATGTGAGAGAGCTCAGCCCATGGTGGGTGGGGCCATCTCTGGGCTAGTAGTGGTCTTGGGTTCTCTAAGAAAGCAGGCTGAGAAAGCCAGGGGAAGCAAGCCAGTAAGCAGCACCCCTCCATGGCTTCTGCATCAGCTCCTGCCTCCAAGAGCCTGCCCATGGGAGTCCCTGTCCTGACCTCCTCCAGTGATGGACAGTATGTGGAATAAACCCTTTATTCCCAGCTTGCTTTTTGTCTTGGTGTTTCATTGCAACAATAGAAAGCTAAGACTATTTATTTACTTATGGGTATAAGGTTTAATAAGAGAATTACAAAAGAGATCAAATAAAGCTTAGCAAACTACAGACAGTTTAGATATTTCTGGCTTCCACACTTACATGTACACCAAAGCATGCACACATACGTGCACACCCCGATGGTTCTTAAGAAAGTCATTGCTTTAAACAGAGAGAAACGGGTTCCAGTTTTAAGTTGATGAATTAGTTTTGAGTTTTTGGCCTTAGAAAATCCGTTGGATAATTTTACATTTTGAAAATCATCATGTACAAAATCTTTGAACCTAGGCATAGCAGTGCCTAAGCAAATATATATATAAAACCTAAGCATGTCTGTAATCACACCACTCAGGAGCCAGGGGCAGAAGACTACCACAAGGAGTTCTATGTGAAAGGTTCTAGGCCATCCATGGATACAAAGGAAGATCCTGTGTCAAAACTAAAACTATTATTTAAAAATAGCATTAATGACCTAAGTGAGTGGTACATAAGTGTATTCCATGGACAAGATGGCCCCCTTTAACCAGAGGCATAAAATAATGGTTACAAAGACCTGTTGTTTGCTAGGTGGTAGTGGAGCATGCCTTTAATCCCAGCAGTCAGGAAGCAGGGTGGGGTGGTTCTTTGTGAGTTCTAGACCAGCCCTGGCTACAAAGAGAAACATTGTCTCGAAAACAAAACAAAACAAAACAAAAAAAAATGTGTCTTAGTTAGGGTTTCAGATGCTGTAATGAAACATGAGCAAAGGTCATGGGGGAAAGGCTTATTACAGGCAGAAGCTGATGCAGAGACCATGGAGGGTGCTGCTTTTTTAATGACGTGTTTATTGTTCAGCCTGCTTTCTTATAAAACCCAGGACCAGTAGCCCACGAATGGCACCACCCACAACGGGCTGGGCCCTCTTTCATCAATCACTAATAAGAAAATTCCTACAGCTTGATTTTGTGGAAGCATTTTCTTAATTGCGGTTCCCTCTCTCAGATGACTCTAGCCTGTGTCAAGGCATAAAGGTAGCGAGCCTAAATGGAATTGTAAATGATGCTGGCAGGCATGTTCTTGTTACTGCCTGATCTGCATTTTTCTAAATAAAGCAAGTAAGATCTGGTTCTGTTTAAAGGATGACAAAACTAACAGGAAACACAAAAGATTAAATTCCTGTCTTTTCAAGTTATCCCTGTCTGAGACCAGTACTCCTATCAAGGCTCAGGCCTACTTAATTCCTTGGGATCTGCCGCCCTCTTGTGGATGCTGTGGGCACTGTCCTGTGTAAACTTGTGCACATGGGGCCCTTTATATACATAATCTAAAGTAAAATCTTTAAAGTTAGCCTTTTTAAAAACTTTACTTGAAGTAGACCAATATTTTACGTTTAAAAATCCATTTGAATATAAAGCACTAGAAAACATTATAAGCATATTTTATTGTATCCACCTAATTAAGTATGATTCTTTTCTCATAAGATATTTTTCCAAGGTCCTCTCCCCCCCCCCTCCATCCAGGTCCGGACTGCTCTTCAGACTGGAGAGGGAGGGGAAATGGAGTGGGGGGGAGGGGAGAGGGGTGGGGGGAGGGGGAGGGAAATAGGAGGCGGGGAGGAGGCGGAAATTTTTTCAATAAAAAAATAAAGAAAAAAAGGAAAATGTTATGTATACCTATTATTTCATTAGTTATTTTGAAAACCATGCTTTATAGAGGATCAATATGTCTGGTTGAATGATTTTTCTGTTTATTGGTAAAATCACACTTGGAAATATTGTTCTGTTTTCATTTGATGACCATGGTGGGGAATCTATGTAATTAAGCCTTTCGAAATTTGACAGGGGCTGAAAAAGGTCTCCTTACCACCTAGCGTAATTTCTACAAATAAATAATGAATGTTTTGTAAGGGAAAAAAAAGATATTTTTCTACGCCTCCTGCAACATATCCTGATAGCAATACACAGCTGTGACTCCAAAGTTAGTAAGACGGCCTTTATTCTGAGCCAGAGATGAGTGACGTCAGCTGGGGAAATTGGGTTCAGGTCGACCTGAATGGCATGCTCCTCTGTGGAAATGGTCACATGAACGCCTGCAGTTACAGAACAAAGTAGTGTTAAAATGGATCACTCACTGAGCACCTTGATGGGAACAGCAGTAGGTGAATTACAAAGAAGAGGGGCAGTTCTGCCACAGCCTGGATGTTATGACTACCAACACCATCTGGGAGACCTTCTGGGAATACATTCCAAAGGCCAGCATTCTAAAGGTCAGCATTCCAAAGGTCAGGGCTCTCTCTTCTTGGGTTGCTATTGTTTGCTTGTCGTTTTGGGGAATAGAATCTTAATATGTAGCCTTGGCTGGCCTGGAAGTTACTTTGTAGACCAGGCTGGCCTTGAACTCATCCTGCTTCTATCTCTGGAATGTTATCATTAAAGATGTGAGCTACCCGGCCTGGCCAGTCAAAGGCTTTACCTGACAGAAGGGATGTTAGTTCCCCATTGACTGCACAGAGGTGGGCAATCAATGGCAGTCAGGTGAGTAAAGACAGACTGGGCTAGCTCTGGCTCACTGTCTGCAGCACTCCAGACTCTATAACCCGAGTGCTAATCAGCTATGCAGCCTGAAGATCTTCTACAGAAAGGTACCTTTTCAGAGGACCTCAGTTCCAGTATCCACTCCAAGATAACTTGCCTAGCTGGGCAATTCTAGCACTCAGGAGGCAGAGGCAGGCAGATCTCTGTGAGTTTGAGACCAGCCTGGTCTACAGAGCTAGTTCCAGGACAGGCTCCAAAGCCACAGAGAAACCCTGTCTCGAAAAAACAAAACAAACAAACAAAAAAGATAACTTGTCTGAACTATGGGAAATTTAGGTTGTTTTCCTTCTTTTTTGTTCTCCACCTTCTTTATCTGATGTTATTTGACAATGCGGAGATTCTTGTCACACAAACAATTTGTGTGTCACATATTTGTTTGTTTTTGTTTTTTCCAAAACAGGGTCTCACTGTGTAGCTCTGGTTGTCCTGGAACTCACGTTGTAGACCAGGCTGGCCTCGAACTCAGAGATCCATCTGCCTCTGCTTCCTGAGTGCTGGGATTAAAGGTGGTGTTCCCATGGTACCGCATTTGTCAAAGACTGATTGAGCATTAGAAAATGTTCTTAGCTGATGGCTGTCACATACCACAAGGATGTGAACTTACCCTAAACCCAGCCTTGTCTTTTTGAGAGTAATACTGGTTTGCCTGCCATATCTTCACACACACATTCCAATACCTAATTTCATGCACTGTATAAAACAGAATTTATTATCTGCTAACCCTGAGCTAATGCTGTGTGAAAACTTCACCATCCCGATAGCAGCAATACTTCAACATCCACAAAATGCATGTTTGTGTTATTTGGATTAGAAGAAGACTCCACATGAGGGCTGGTACTTTCAGTTCTGTTTATCCCTTCATCACATCTTAAAACCAGGCCCTGGTGGCACAAGCCTTTGATTCCAGCACTTTTGAGGCAGAGAGGGGCGGATCTCTGGAAGTTCCAGGCCAGCCAGGGCTACAGAGTGAGACCTTGTCTCAAATAAAATCAATGAATTCACATTCTCATTTTTGCCTGGAAACAAAAACAGTTTAGAAATGTATAAGCATTAAAATACACTCTAAATGCAAGGCACTAGTTGTTTCTCTCTTGACAAGTCATAATGACGTGGTTCTGCACCTACTACAATTGAGTAACATATCAGCTTGCCCAGGCCCTGGACATTACCCTTTGTAGGGTTTGGCATGTCCTGAAACCCCAACTTAAATGTTTACTTACTGTGTGTGAGAGAATATGAAGGTGTGAATATGGACTCCTGCTTGGTACCGTGTGTGTGTGTGTGTGTGTGTGTGTGTGTGTGTGTGTGTGTGTGTGTAGATGAGAGAACAACTCTAGGAGTCAGCTCTCTCCTGACACCTTGTTTGGGAACTGAACTCAGGTCTCAGGCCGGCATGCAAACGCCTACACCTGCTGAGCCGCCTCAGCGGCCTCTTCTTTTACTCGTTTACTCTCGGTTAGTTGAAACCCTCGAGGGGTATGACATCACGTGGATTCTGTGTCCAGTCACGTTGGCAGGAAGGCTACTTCAGAACTTCTCAGGGGCTCGTGGTGGCACTCGCCCTCAGTTCCAGCACTCCCAGCACGGGAGAAGCAGAGACAGGTGGGTCTCTGTGAATACGGTAAAACCCGATCCGTGGCTTTAGTACAAAGACTTTCAGGACTAGTCAGTGGTTCATGCTCTAAGCCCAGGATTTGGAAGACGGAGGCAGGAAGACTGATAATATATTCAAAGTTGGTGTCCAGGTTAGTTTTCTTTCTCAACCTGACACAAAGACTGTAAAGCTAGAATGCAGACTGGCTGCTGCTGAAGCCACAGTCCCTGCAGCAGTCACCTCCGCTCCCTGACGGGTCCTGACCCGTGTTGTGCTAAGCATGTCCCTTGTGAGCACCATGATTTCCAGGTGAGAGGTCTCTCACTTGGGCATGGGAGTTGATATCAAAACGGGTACTGGTGGCCACACATCCTGGCTTCCCACTGTGTCCCTGCCTCCTGCCCAGAAATCAGAGAGCCCCCACTGCAGTTTGGGCTATGCAACCCTCCCTTCCCAGAGCTGTCAGAGCAGACCCCACTTCCGCCACCACATAGACCTGATGCCCTTCTTCAGCCTTCCTCCACATGCTGTCTGTCCTGGTGCTGGGCCCTGAACTCATGTTCAGTCTCCAGCACCCACACGGCAGCTCAGACCTGTCTATAACTGTAGTTCTAGGGGATCTGACACGCTCTTCTGACTCTGTGAGTACCAGGTACACATGTGATACACATGCATGTGAGCAAAACACACACACATCAAAACAATTAAAACAGGACTAGAAGGCACCTCCTCCAGGCTGCTGAAGAGCTACTGTAAACTAACTACAGCGAACAGTATACTCACTGGTAAAAGACTGTGTGACTAGGATAACTTTATGAAATTCTATTCTCAACAATTCTATTTAACACCATAGTCAAGTCGTGGTCTCGTGGTCAAGACAGTAAGGTCAAGGACAGCCAGGCACAGCGGTAGAGCTGTCCGTGTTGCTAGTGTTATAATCTGCTTAGCAAAACCTCAGCAAGCATTCATGGAGCTACTGAGTGACTTGGCGCAGTCACAGGACACAGTGCTGCACACTCACCAATAAGGAGCAGGCGGAGCTGAAATGTAAGCAAACATTACAGCTCTGTCCTTCCTGGCAGGATGATCTAAAGATACTTGTGTCCTTTTCTTTGGCTATTAGACCTTTAAACTGTTCTCCAGGAAATCTGAATTTTCTCAGGAGTCACAGCTGGGGAAGAGGAAAGCTGAGTGAGGCCTGGTTCAGTCAGGAGAGAGCTTGTCTCCCAAGAAGGGATTTCCCATGATTCCAACCTGTCAGATCCACGGCAGGAGAGACCCTTGACACCCAGGTTGTCTTTGTCCTGATTCAGTGGGGATAATAAGCTAGCCACACTACAGCAAGGGCTGCTTACCCTCACATCAGGGACACACAACAACCAGGGCTGTTTAGACAGTCTGGGCCAGGGGGACACTGGATTGATTTGTTCCTCTTCCTAATGTGACCACATTTAATATGATAACCCCCATGACTTTATCTGTTAACTGGCCAAGCTTGCTGTGACCTGTGACACAAGCCTGCCTGGCTGTGCCAGCCAGAGGCTGACCCTGGGACCCCAACCATTGGGTCTGTTTGCCTACTCATCTTAGGAGTAGGAGGGAAATTAAATTATTCCTTCGACCAACCCAGGAAGGTGACTGGTCTTTCTTCCGGAAGCCAGTGGAACCCAGCAGAACAGAAGCTGAACGTCTGATCTCTGAGACCTTTGGAAATCCTGGCACTGGGCTGAGGGCAACGACAATGTCTGCTCTTGGCGTGTGACCATCTTCAGGAAGCTGGGACTGAAGGAGAAGAAAAAAAAGTTTTTTTTATTCAAGGAATTAAAGGTGTGTGCCACCAACACCACCACCCAACTTCATTAAAATCTTAAGGGAATCTATTACATTGCCATGTAAAGTGTCTAAGAAAAACAAAAGGTGGCAGTTAGATCATGGCCTGCGCCTTACTAACAGTAGGAAAGAAGGCAGTTGGTGCTATCTGTAAGCCCTGGACTAGATGGACAAATATAATGTAGTCATGGGCTGGAAGAGTCACCATTGCTGAGGTGTACAAATTAATATGACCAACAATGAAAACTAAACTAAAAGGAGCTAGCAACACAGACTGACAGACTGGATATGAAAACAGAATCCATCCTTCTCCTGCATACAAGAAACACACCTCAACTTCAAAGACAGACATGGTCTCAGAGTAAAGGTTTGGGGAAAAAATATTCCAAACAAGTGTACATAAAAAACAAGCGGGTGTAGCTATCCTAATATCTAACAAAATAGATTTCTATCTAAAATCACTCAGAACAGATGAAGAGGGACACTTCATATTAATCTCAGGAAAAATCCATCAAGAGGAAATCTCAATAATGACTCTTTATGCCCAAATACAAGGGTACCCTCATATGTAAAAGAAAAACTTCTAAAGCTTAAATCATACATTAAATCCTACACACTAATAGTGGGAGACTTCAAACTCCACTCTCACCACTGGACAGGTCAATCAGACAATAAATGAGCAGAGAAATAAGGGAAATAACAGATGTTGTGACTCAAATGGACATAACAGACCATTCTTTTCCATCCAAACAGAAAAGAATATACCTTTTTCTCAGAACCTCATGGAACCTTCTCGAAAACTGATGACATACTTGGTAACAAAACAAACCTCAACAAATACAAAAAAAATGGATAACCCAATATATCTGATCAGATCATCATGGTTTAAAACTAGAAGTCAACAGCAATACTAATTCCAGAAAACCCACAAACACATGGAAATTAAGCAGTTCTCACCTTAATCATCAATGGGTCAAGGAAGAAATAGAGAAATTAAAGACTTCCTAAAATTCAATGAAAATGACCACACAACATACCCAAATTTATGGGACACAATGAAAACAATGTTGAGGAAAATTCATAGCACTAAATGCCTACATAAAGATGCTGGAAAATCCCACACTAGGGAATTAACAGAATATTTGAAAACTTTACATCAAAAAGAAGCAAACTCACCTAAAAGGACTAGAAGACAGGAAATAAACTGAGAGATGAAATCATGAAAATAGAAACAAAGAAAACAATACAAAGATTTAATGAGACAAAGAGTTGATTCTTCAAGAATATCAACAAAATAGACCAACCCTTATCCGAATTTTTTAAAAAAAAAAAAGGCAGAGAGGGAATATACAAATTAACAAAATCAGAAATGAAAAAGGGGCATAACAACAGACACGGAGGAAATACAGAGAATCATCAGGTCATATTTCGAAAACCTGTAGTCCACAAAATTGGAAAGCTTAAAGGAAATGGACAACTTTCTGGATAAATATCACTTACCAAAATTAAATCAAAACCAAATAAGCAAATTAAACAGACTTAGAACTGTTGAAGAAATAGAAACAGTCATCAAAAGTCTCCCAACCAAAAAAAGCCCAAGTCCAGATGGTTTCAGCTCGGAATTCTACAAGCCTTTCAAAGAAGAACTAATACCAATACGCCTCAAATTATTTCACACAATAGAAACAGAAGGAACAATGCCAAATTCTTTTTATGAGGCTACGATTACTATGATACCCAAACCACAGAAAGACATTACTAAGAAAGCGGATTACAGACCAATCTCACTCATGAACAATGATGCAAAAATACTCAATAAAATATTGGCAAATGGAATCCAAGAACACATCAGAACCATCATCCACCATGATCAAGTTGGCTTCATCCTGGAGATGCAGGGATGGTTCAACATATGAAAATCTGTCAAGGTAATCCACCATATAAACAAACTGAAAAATAAAAACCACATGATCACCTCATTAGATGTCAAAAAAGCTTTCAACAAAATATAACAGCCCTTCATGACAAAGGTCTTGGAGACAGCAGGGATACAAGGGACATACCTAAACATAATTAAGGCAATATACAGCAAGCCAACAACCAACATCAAACTAAATGGAGAGAAACTCCCAGCAATTCCACTGAAATCAGGAAAGGAACAAGGTTGTCTACTCTCTGCATATCTATTCAATATAGTTCTTGAAGTCCTAGCTAGAGCAATAAGACACCAAAAAGAAATCAAGGGGATACAAATCAGAAAAGAAGTCAAACTCTGTTTCCTGATAATATGATAGTTTACATAAGTAATCCAAATAATTCTACCAAGGAACTTCTACAACTCATAAACACTTTCAGTAATGTAGTAGGATACAAGATTAACTCAAAAAAATCAGACAAGGTGTTGAAATATGGAGCGGCGGCGGGGCTGCGTCCCCAACACCCCGGCTGCTTGGCTAGCTCATGCCCGAAATAACAACACACAAACTGTATTCATTTAAAGAACTGCTTGGCCCATGAACTCTAGCCCTTACAGGCTAATTCTCGCACCTGGACTAGCCCATTTCTAATAATGTGTGTAAGCACCCCAAGGTGCGCTTACCGGGAAGATTCTAGCCTACATCCATCTTCATCGCATGTGCCTCAGAGAGCAGAGCTATCGCGTCTACCCGGGAGAGCTGAGCATGGCGTCTCTGCTCCAGCAGAGCTGTCGGGTCTCTCCGGGAGCAGAGCAGAGTCTGACCTCACTTCCTCTTCCGCCCAGAATTCTATTCTGTTTACTCCTCCCATCTATGTTCCAGCCATGAGGCCAAGCAGCTGGTTTATTATAACTTAACCAATGAAATCAACAGATTGATATATGACACTCCCACATCAACAAGGGAGGAGGAAAAATGAGGTAGGAGGCAATAAAAAAAGAAGGGAGTAGGAAGTAGAAGTGTGGGAAGTGTGAAGAGAAAGGAGGAGAAGGGAAGAGGCAAGCATAGAGAAGTAGGAAGAAAAGGCAGTAGGGAAGAAGTGGGAATAATTTGGAGGGGAGGGGAGAACAGAGGCTGCAGGGAAGAGGGAATCAGATGAAGGAGGAGGGAAGGAAGAAATAGGAGAAATGCAGGCAAAGGAGTGACTAGGGAGGAGGAAAGAGTATGGAGGAGGGGGTAGAGAGTGGTGGGTCTCCGTGCCATCTGCCAGCACACACATATCCCCAAGTCCCTGGGCTCCACCATCTTGTCCCAATCACCCCACCAGGTCCCTGATGCCCTACCCCCTCTGCAGTATCACAGGGTCCCACAAACACAGGGGCCAGACCCACATTTTTGTGTGAAGAGTCAACTATGTGCTCATGGGATGCTGAACAGCTCTATTCCTGGGGACTGGATGGTCACTTAACCATGGGCACACACTATTGCTGTTCACAACATTCATTTATTAAAATTAATGATGTGAACTCTGTCCTTCTTAACTGCAGTTGGAGGGTGTGCTATGATTAGAATGGTTACAGTGTAGCATGGGAAGATGGGTCACAGGCAAATAAAAAAATTTAACAATTGAGTAGGCGTGGGAGGTTAAAAATGCTATGGGCAAATGAACACCACACACCCGATGAGGAGACTCCTAATGGAACCCAAGCAGCAGCTGGCCATGGAGCCTCGAGTCCTATAGGTTAGTTATGGGACAGAGCAGCCCCACTGGCAGCAGAGGGTCCACTGCTGGTCTCAGGAGTCATGGAGTTTCAGCTCAGGTCATATGCTGATATTGCCTCCATCAAGAGGCAGCTTGAGCGTGTGTTCTAGTGGCTAAAGCCCCTTCCCACACTGAGTGCAGGCTCCCTGGAGAGAGATCTAAGCAGCATAGTGGCCAGAAAATTCACATGGAACATTTTCTTTAGAATTCTTAACATAAGCGTTTGCATTAAATGAGGCCCTCTATGTCTTATAGAAATGACTTGCAGAGGGTTTCCCAAGGCCTTCGCCCTACAGCACCTTCACTGGACTCATGGCGATGGCTCTCCAGCTGTAGTGGGACCCGATGCTCTGCACTATCACCGCTCTGACAACATGGCCCACAAGAGGGGTATAGCCCAGAGGGCATTTCAGTGAGTTCAGGGTGAAGAAGATGGAGTGATTGAGCAGTCCTTGTCGTCTGTGGATGCTAGTCACGCAGGCCTGTCAGGAGAAAGTGTGGCAGTGAACACCAGGAGCCTGAATCCCTGGGCAATCTCTGTCCTTCCACTCTCTGGCTCTAAACACTTGCCGACCCCACTGTGCCACCGTGTCCTGTCTGTCCTGCCTGCTACACTGCCAACACTGGGGTCCGTGTCACCCACCCCCTTCCCCAGATCCAACCTCACACCAATTAGAGAGGAGACTCTGTTGGTGGCTCAGTCCTGCTGGGGAGAGACCATGAGTTATCAATAGTCACCAGTGGCCATTAGCCCCTGTGGTTAATGTGGATAGGCCAAGGTTGATGGTAAAGGAAGACAGTATGGAGTAGACTATTGCCACCTCCCAACCCCGTCACTCTTCAAGCTCATGCTTTCATCTGTACCTTTGTGGACACTTATTTGCAAGCTAGTTGAACCACACCCCAGCCACAGCCCCATTTTGCATTCCCACCTTCCCACCAATGCTCTCTGAACTGCTCATTTTTCTCCTGTTGTTTTTAGAATATCCCACCTATCAGTCCATGTGGCAAACCCTGTGACTCAGGATTGAAGTATTGCATGTATGACCTCTGTTGTCTTTAGTTACTTCTTTACGAAGTCCTGCCATTTAAATAAATGGGTCAAGGAGACATTCTCCATATGTCCATAGTTCCCAACACACCCAACAGAGAGTTAGTCACAAATACCACCAAAGGAGGCTTTGAAACAAGCCAACAATATGGAATAGCCATTACCTCTTCCAGGTGCCTACGCTTTGTGGCCTTCAATGACTGTACTGTAATCTTTGAGGATCCTTGCTCCACAGAATACTCAATGTCTAACCAGTCCCCTTCATACGGTGTAAAACCTAAGATAGCTAAGAGAAAATTGAGTTTAGAATTCTGCCAACTATCTCCAGTCTCAACTTTAGAAGACTCTGGATAAACGTGGTTACATTTTAACATCAGTCAAGTAAATTTCATTACTACGTTGACTTTTAACACCATGATGAAGTGGGTAGTTGGTGTAAGGTACAGGTAGCTTAGAAATCTTCCAGCTAGAATGGAAATAGATAATTCTTTGTTGTTTGTTTTTTGGTTGGTTTTTTTGAGACGGGGTTTCTCTGCCTTGACTGTCCTGGAACTCCCTTTGTAGATGAGACTGGTGAACTCGCAGAGTTCTGCCTGCCTCAGACTTCAAGAATGCCAGTATTAAAGACATTTGCCACCACCGCTAGGCTCAGAAACTGATTGTTTCTAGACACTGGTTTTGCTCTATTCCCTTAACTGAATCAAGTGGACAAATGGACAATGGCATCACAGTCTGTTTCTTTGGGAACACTGGAGGATTTACTGCTTAATTGGTCACATCCAGAGTCTTCTCTTTGAGACAGGGCCTCACGTGTTCCAGACTGTCTTCAAACTAATTCTCCCCTTTTCCCCCTCTCTCTTTTGCTCCTTCCCTCTCTGTGTATTCTTCTCTTCCTTTCTCCACCCCTTACCCATCCCTCTCTCCTTCCCACTCTCTCTTTTGCTCTTTACATTTCTCTGTTGTATCCTCTCTCTATCCCTCTCCATCCTTATCTCTCCCCTCCCATCTCTCCTTTCCTCTATCCCCCTCTCTTGTGTACTATCTCCCTCCATTCACCCTCTCTCAGACTCTCTCCATCTCCCTTTCTTCCATTCACCTGCCCTCCCTGCTTCTATCTCTCTTCTTTACACTCTTTCTCCCCTTCTCTTCCTCCACCACCATCTCTGCTTTTCTTCTTTATCTCCCCCCTTTCCTGTCACTCCTCTCCGTTCTTCCTCACTGTCTCTCTTCCTCTTTTCTTTACTCTCTCTCCCTCCTCTTGCATTCCCTCACTCCTCTTTCATCCTCCATCCTTCTGTCTCCCCTGCCTGATTCCCTCTCTCCCTCATTCCTCTCCCACCTTCCTCCATATCTCTCCCTCTATTTATGTCTCTCCCCCTCTCCTTCCCTCCATGCTCTCTCTCTTTCCCTTTCCGCCTCTCTTCCTCTTTCTCCCTCTATCCCTCTCTTTACCCCCCTTCCATCACTCTCTCCTACCTCTCCATTCACCTCTTTCCTCTCCCTTTATCCCTTCCTCCCTCACCTCTCCTACTCCCCTCCCTTCCTCCACTTTTTCCTCCTCCCTCCTTCCCTCTATCTCTCTTCCTCCTTGTCTCTCATTTTTCTCTCTTGCCCTGCTCTCATCCACTCTATGTCCTTCTGCCCCTACTTCTCCCTCCCACCCACTTCCTCTCTGTGGACTCCTCTCTTTGTCCCTGCATCCCCTCCTCCTATCTCTCTCCATCCCTGTCTCTCTCCCTCCCTCCATATCTCACCTCTCCCTCTATCTCTTTCCCTTAATCCCTTCTCTGTCCCTTCCTTTCTTTCTCTTCCCTCCATGCTTTTCTCTGTCTTTTTCTCCCTTCCTCTCTCACTTTTCTGTGTCGGTTTCTCTCGTCTTTCTTCTTCTCTCACTTCTCTGTGTCTGTTTCTCTCATCTTTCTTCCTTTCCCTCTGTCTCCCTCCCTCTCACTCTATCCATCTCTCCCTCTCTCATTCTGCCTCCTTTTCTCTCTACCCCCTTCTTCTCTACCTTTCTCTCTTGTTCCCTCTCTCCCCATTTCCCTCTCTTCTTCTCTCTTTACTTCCTTTTCTGTCTCTCCATTTCTCCCACCCCCCTTTTTCCTGTCTCCTCCTCTATCCCTTTCTCTTCCCTTATTCCTACTTCCCTCCCTCCCATGCTCTCTTTTCTTCTTTCTCTTTCCCACTCCCTCTTCCTGTCTCTCTCTACCTCTTTCCCATGACTCTTCCCCTCACCCTCTCCCTTTATCTCTCTATTTCTCTCTCTTCTCTACTTCTCCCCCTCTACCTCCATTTCCCCCTTTGTCTCCTTCCTCTCTACCTCCCCCTCTCATTCCCTCCATCCCTATCTCCCTTCTCTCTCCCTTTCTCTTCCTCCATCTATCTCCCCCAATCTCTTCTCTCCCCTGCCTCCTTCACTTTCTCCCGCCCTCTTTCCTCTATCACTCTCTCTCTTTCTCTTCTCACTCCCTCATCTCCCTCTCCTTGCATCCCTACCTCTCTCCTCTCTTCTTCCCTCTGTCCCTTCCTCTCTGTCTTTCTCTTTCTGTCTCCCTCTCTCAGTCCCTCTCTGTATATGCCTCTCACTATTTCCTGTCTACGCTTCTTTCTTCTCTCCCTCTTTCTTTCTCTCTCCTCTCATTCTGCCTCCTCCTCTCTTGTTTTCTTCCTTCTCTTTTTGTATCCATCACCCTATATGTCTCTCTGCCTCTCTGCCTCTCTCACCCCTCTCCACATATACCCAGGAGTCTCAAGAACCAGACTCAGATTTTCCGCTGGGGAAGTATGTGCTCTTAACCCCCTGCTCTATCTTTCTGGCCACAACAGGTCTTAGTGTTTTTAAAAATACTTTCTCTGTGGCTCATAGCCACCTATAGCTCAGAGGGGATCTGATACTCTCTTCTGAACTCTGTAGGCAACTGTATTCATGTACACAGACAAAAAACACACACACAGAAAATCTAAAATTAAATAAGCCTTAAAAGTATAAAGCTTTTTATGCATTTGTAATAGTTTTGTTATCAGAGTTACATACTCACCTGAGTGAAAAATGTATCCATGTTTTATCTCTGCATTCAACTAAATGAGCACCTAGTGAATGGCAGTGTAAGTGTTTACAAACATTACCTGTTCATACCTGCATTGCACTTGACTTTTGGTGGCCAAGATTCACCACAAATGATGAAGAGCCCCTGAACTCATCAGAGTCTGCTGCAGCCAAACCAATGTCTGCACTAAAACTCAAAATGTTAAATGCAACAGAGCTTTAAAATGAAAACTGAACCTTTAGAAATGCTGTCCAGGTAGAAGTAGTATTCATCAGCTACGTGGATGATGTCTTTCTTCACATCGGAAACACACGCAGATAATACTTGGATCTTGGAGTATGGGTCTGTAAGCTTATCATCTTCTAAGAAAACACATACCTACAAGATGAGGAAGGAAGCAGCAATAAAAACATGATCAGAAATCAAAATGGAAACCTGTATGTATAAACCACTGCCCGTGGAAGGACTGAGCTAGTAAAGGCCAAAACGGAATGGAAGATTCCATATTTAAGACGTTCTCCTTTGTTGTAAACAGCTTGGCTCATTGGGAAACCTTTCTCCATTGGGCTTTTTCCATCTGTCAACACCAACTCCATGGTTATTTCCCTCAAACTGATTTTCCTAAAGAAGTGAAGTACCAGGCATTGATCTGTCCACTAGCACCCCGGTAGTCCCCAGGCTGATGATCCATTGCCCCACAGACCTGTCTGTGCCCAGATGCCATAGCTTCCAATGAACCTACCCAGAAGACTTATGTCCAGGACCCGTTATCACCATTACAATTCCCTTAACAGAACAGGGAATGCGAACAGATTCAGTGGTTCATGGGGACCACAGAGGTAGTCTTTCAGTTCAGCAGAGGCACAAGTGGTACTCCACTTTGTGGGAAGGCACAAAGTGGATTCTCTTTATGTGTGTGCATGTAGCTGAATCCAGTCTTGCTAAATGTTCAGATGTAACTAAACTGTAATAGGAAAAGGACCATAATACACAGGTGAATTAGGAAGCAGTGCAAGACTCTCTGTATTCTTACTGAACATGTGGACAAGAAGAGCTACACTGAACACTGAATGTCAAAAGTTCAAAAGGTGGCAATGTCACAACGACCCAGGAAACCTTATATGTTCCTTTTCTTAAGAGCCCCAAATTGCTTGCTATGCAAACAGTAACAATATGCCTAATTGATAAGTGGCTGTCAGAGAACAAAAATAGAGGCATTCTCCTGAAGACTTCCACCAGCTCCCAAGAAAATTTCCAGGCTGCTTTTCCTTTCTAAGAATTGCAAGGCTTTGGCCGGGCGGTGGTGGCACACGACTTTAATCCCAGCACTCGGGAGGCAGAGGCAGGCGGATCTCTGTGAGTTCAAGGCCAGCCTGGTCTACAAGAGCTAGTGCCAGGACAGGCTCCAAAGCTACTGAGAAACCCTGTCTCAAAAAAACTAAAAAAAAAAAAAAAAAAGAATTGCAAGGCTTTGGATGTTCGGGACCCTTCCTTGCACATACTGAGAAATGGGCAGCCTGGTACTAGGAGGATCAATTCGTGCAGCAATGTTAGTTAGTAGATGATATGGGAGTGTCATATATCAATCTGTTGATTTTACTGGTTAATCAATAAAGAAACTGCTTGGCCTGATAGGTTAGAACATAGGTGGGTGGAGTAAACAGAACAGAATGCTGGGAGGAAGAGGAAGTGAGGCAGACGCCATGCTTCTCCTCTCCAGGGCAGACACGATGAAGATCCAGCCCAAGATGGACGTACACTAGAATCTTCCTGGTAAGACATCACCCCGTGGTGCTACACAGATTATTAGAGATGGGTTGATCAAGATATAAGAGTTAGCCAGTAAGAGGCTAGAGCTAATGGGCTAAGCAGTGTTTAAATGAATACAATTTGTGTGCTGTTATTTCGGGGCATAAGCTAGCCAGGTGGCTGGGAGCTGGGTGGCAGGAACGCAGCCCGCAGCTCCTACTACAAGTAGACAATTTTATTATATCTCTATTCTGTGCTATAGTTTCATGACTCTATGAGCCTTAAAACTCATGAATCTCGCACCCCAGATGGCAGAGCCCAGTGGGTTGTCAGTGTGAACTGAGTAAGTGTTTTCTGAAAGAGGAACACACACTTCACTTGAGATAGCCCTCCACTTTTGTAAATGCATCCATGAAAACATGGATTTTATCTGAGAAAGCAATGTGGCAAGATGGTGCTATGTCTAATGCTTATCACTATTGAGCCTTCTGTTTGAACACTGGGACAACATGGGATTTTCAGGGTAGAATATAGAACTCAGGGGTGGGTATGGTGGCACGTACATCATGATCCACTGGCTCAGGGTGCAGAATTCCAGGAGGACGAGGACACCTGGGCAGTAGAGTGATACCCTCCACCGCCCCTTGCTTGTTCTCTCTCTCTCTCTCTCTCTCTCGCTCGCTCTCTCTCTCTCTCTCTCTCTCTCTCTCTC
>NW_026068543.1:17007-20940 GCF_014885135.2 Alexandromys fortis
CACCCACCCACCCACCCACACACACACACACACACACACGGGGGGGGGGCAAAGAAGAATCTCTACCTACAGAGGACATTGTATTTCAGGCCAAGCACTATATAAGCACTGGAGAGATAAGTTCCAAAGACAATGACAAGGTTGAAAGACCCATAAGAAAAGTCTTCCCAAACCTATGCAAAGCTTACTTCAGTTGCTTTCAAGTCATGTGATAGTGGGTCTTCCTCCACAAAGGCAAGGACTTTATCTCCAATTTTCACAGACAAATGGCCGATCACAACACCAGTGCTGAAGAAGACACAGTCCTCGATCCAACCATAATCATCCCCACAGCTAGTTACAATACCCATTACAATCTTGGTATTGGGTTCATCTGTAAATGGGAACATGGCAAGAGCCATGAATTAATCTGAGAAGTAATAACCTAAAATTCCTCCCCAGAGATGATACAGTACACAAACAAGTCCTTCTGCTAACAGGGTGCTTCTGGTGTGAGGAGCCCATGCAAGGAACTGGACGCAAATGGGAACCTCTGCGGGATTCTGGAGGCAGAAGATACAGGTTCAAATCCTGACATGCCATGCTTTGCACAGGAGGACCCTGGTTAAGGGCATGAGTTGGGACCCAGATAGCCTTGGTTATAACCACTGTGTCCTTAACTGATGGTCTATGTAGCCCCAAGTACATTTCATGTCCTCTCTTAGGAAATTATGTCTCCTGATTTTTGTGGGGCACATTAACAGGCAAAAAAGTCAACCCCAACTATTGTGAGTGCCCTGTACACCTTAGGATTCAAGGTCTGTGCGTGGACACTGTTTCAAGTACAACAATTACTGTAAATTGTTGTCTAATACAGTGAGGGACAGCTATAGATTTTACAGAATCATCAAAAACAGGCCTATGGGCACAAGTCTGTAAAGAATGACAGAGAAGAATCAAAAATTCAAGGCTGTCCTAAGCCACAAATTAAGCCCCCCTGGCCACCTGGGCAACACGGTAAGTCCTTGAGTCAAAATTCCAATGTGAGGAAAAGACTGTGTGTTCTGCCCAGGTGTGCAATGACTGCCTACCACATGGGGACTTTAGGTTCCACTGCCAGCGCTACGTCCAGATAATGCAGGGAATGGATTTGGTTTCATGAGGCCAAGGCTCACACCATGGCCGTAGACAGGCCCAAGATTCAGTCGTTATGCAGCTTAGGTTGGCATCAAACTTCTGACGCTCTTGCCGTTCCAGAAAAAAAAAATGCTATAGGATTGGCATGGCAAGACTGGGGCTTCTGTTGAAGGATAGCTCATGAATATTAACCGCATGCCCAGCTAATCAAAACACCAGACCAAGTTAAAATGACTTAACAGCTTGGACACCGTCCACCCCAGCAAACCTTACAGTGCCCTAGGTTCCCATCCACCCACAGGCCTTCACCCATCCTGCTTGAGTGCTCACTAAAAGTGAGATTCGAGTAGCAGGGAACAAAGTGAGCATCATTCAATCGTGCCCCCTGCTCTCCCAGGCTTGGCAAAGAACTGGGACTGACTCCCTTCTTGCCTCAAATACTGGCAAGGATGGGAGAGGATCCAAGACGGATGCTGAATTGCACTCAAATGTGGGTACTTTCCTGATCTCAGAAGTATAAGAAAGGTTCTAAGGAACTTTTGTGTCCCAGTTAGTATCAATAGGTCAAAATTCTTCCCCATTGGCCCACCAAGCGAATTTGACAAGGGGACACGGACCCACTGAGGACAGGTGCAGGCCTCTATGATATTTTGTACCCTGTGCTCACAGCTAAGGACAGCCTCTCTGAGGTGTCTCCTGCAGTGAAATCTATGGCACTGTGTGCCCAGGGACTACCTTCCAGTTGTGTCCGCTCTCTTCTAAGAGATTCAATCTTCCACTCAAATAAGTACACTAAACCACGCAACAGCCTGAATAACCGCCCGATGCCGCAGTAGGAACAGCCACTGCAATAGCAGCATGAATGCCTGGACATCGTGACCCCCTGTGGTCACCTCGTGGTCTTCTGCCTCACTTATGGGAGACAGTGCCAGATGGCGACTGGGCAGCCCCCAGGGCAGTGAGGCTCCTCCTACCACCCCAGCAGCTCTGCAGGAGGTGGTCCACAGCCTCTTGTGGAGCTGGTAACCAGTGGGCATTGTTCCGCCCACCAACCAATGACAGAGCTCCATGCACTCACAGTGCCCCACTGGCCAATGGCAGGCGCTGAGAGGAGAACCATGAATCCTCTTGTGCCTTTTTCCCCAAGCCATAGGACGATCATGGAAATGCATTGCCTTGTGAAACCTGGGCTACTCAAAGAATGGTTGGAAAGATATTGTTTCAATGTTGTCTGAGAATATTAAATTCCAGCTTAGGCGCTAGAACACAAAGGTGTCCCTGGGTGTAGAAGCGAAGTTCAATGTGCACTCAACAGAAGGACGGGCGACTTCGTGGTTAGACAGTGTTTAACAGCAACTGTGGTGGCTGCTGTAGTAGTGGGGATCATGCTACTAAGCCACAGTTTAGCAACTTAGTGTTCTCGAAGGGGCGTGGCTCCTGGAAGTATTTCACTTCGGAGTCACACAGGGTGCCTGGGCTAGGGGTCCTGAGCCATGTTCAACACCAGCCATCTCTGCTCAGCTCCTCTGATGGAAACCAGTCATGCGTTATCACAGAAGCCCCACCCGGTCAGGGTCAGCCTTAGTATGCGAAAATTCTATGTGAGCATCACCTTTCCTCATTTGTTTAGCAAGTCCCTGTGGGCCACAGCCGCATCTCTATCATGAAATTAGTGGATAAATAGGCAATTGCCTTCATCGTGGCTTAATTTTCTTGAAGCCTGAGGAAATCAGAACCGACCCAAAGGGTGACATAAAGAAGTAAATGCCCACAGTGGAAAGTCCTCAACAAGAAAGCTGACACAAAAGTGCCCTTTGAAAATGAGGTTTACTGTAACAACGGGACTTCAAGGATGCACCCGGGCCTCGTGATGGAGGAGAGTTTTAGAGAGAAGAAAAAGCAGTACATGGAGAGTGATATGTGAAGGGGGGGGGCTTCTCTTTAAATTCCAGACGTTGGTTCATTAAGAGTGAGAATAAGATTATTTTTACTTAACAGCTAATAGCCATTTACAAGTGAGCACATGCCGTGTTTGTCTTACTGAGTCCGGGTTACCTCAGGATGATTTTTTTACTAGATCCATCCATTTTCCTGCAAATTTCAAGATGCCATTGCCTTTTACAGCTGAGTAATACCCTGTTGTGTAAATGTACCACATTTTCTTTATCTGCTCTTAAGTTGAGGGGCATCTAGGTTGTTCCAGGTTCTGGCTATTAAGAATAATGCTGCTATGAACACAGTTCAGCAAGTGTCCTTGTGGTAAGATTGATTATCCTTTGGGCATATTCTCAAGAGTGGTATAGCTGGGTCTTGTGGTAGAGTGATTCTTCTCAGTTTTCTGAGAAACTGCCACACTGCCTTCCAAAGTAGCTGTACAAATTGGCACTCACACCACAAATGGAGGCTTGCTCCTCTTGGTCCCCATCCTCTTCAGCCTGAGCTGTCACTTGGGTTTTCTACCTTAGCTATCCTGATAGGTATAAATTGGAATCTGAAGGTCATTTTGATTTGCATTTCTTTGATGGCTGAGGTCATTCAACACTTCTTTAAGTGTTTCTTGGCCATTTGGTATTAGCTGAAAAGTGAAGGGTAAGCATGCTACAAACCACAGACCCAGAGAGGCTGAATGAGAAGAAAAGCTCAAGGGAGTAAATGTATGAAACTCCCTGGGAAGGGGAATAGAATATATTTCCTGGTTGTCCGGGGCATGCGGGCATGGGACCAGGACGGATCAGGTGGGAGGATGGAGGGAGACAGTACGGGGAGAGACAGCTGGAACTGGGGAGCATCTGGGGTGTGAGATTGACACCTACTACA
>NW_026068543.1:23379-34249 GCF_014885135.2 Alexandromys fortis
GAGACCTCAGAGTCAGCGTGGTCCTTGGACACTAACATAGTCCCAGATCTTGGGCATCCACATGGTCATAGACTAACAGGAAGCTCTGACATCCCTGGCTGCAATAGGATCCTGGAACCAGACATGTTCCTCAGTGGCAGCTCGGGTCTGGATGCCACCATGACTCCAGATGGCTGCACAGATCACCCAGACAGACAGGGCCCAGGCAACTGCACATCCCTCAGACACCAACACAACCCCAGGTGTTGGCTCAGACCCAGGAATCCGCATGTGCTCTGTGGCAACAGGAGCCTAGGAAATCAACATAAATCCTGACTGCTAGAGGGACACAGACCCAGACAGGGGCCTCAGCAGCAGCCCAGGCCCACATGACACCATGACACTGGATAGAAGGACATGCCACTTAGATCTGTATGGCACGGGATGCAGCATGGCCCATGGGTACCAATAAGGTAATCAGACCTCAGGCAACCACACAGTTGCAACAGGAGGCACAGGCAGCAACTCAACCCCCAGCTGCCGTACACCCATGGATCCAGACATGGTCCTAGGTAGTAGCTTGGGTTTGGATGACACCATGGCCCCAAGTGGCAGTACGGGCCACCAAGATCAGCATGGCTGCCGTGGCAGAATGTGTGTTTGACACCTGCATGGCCACAGATGGCAACCCCAGACCCTGGGCATCCTTGTGACCTTTAGTGGTATCATGGGACATATTGCTTGCCAACTCGGTGGCAGACAGAGCTGCTGGGAGGTGTGGCCTGACTTAGGCTATGGGTCTAGGCTGAAAAGTGGAGGTCCACAGTCTAATAAAGACCCTGAGGGCATCTTTCACTGGGTGTGATTGCCCATTAGAACTCAAGGGGCTCTCTACCCGTCACACCTGAATGCCTAGCACAGACAATATCTGAACACTGTCACTTCTGACTCTTCTCCCACATCTGCTGAGGACATGGCTCTGGATTTTCCGGCTTCCTAGTGAGTTTCAGAATATCATTTTGTGGTCATGTTGGCAAATGTTAAAATCACTCCCAACTTTTATCCCAGACAATGTTGTTTCTTTCCCCTTGGCCCATAGACACGCTCCTGAACAACAGTCAAGTGGAAAGGGTGTAAAAACTCTGTGTGGTGGCAGAACCCACAAATGGAGGAAGGGGAGATAAACTGTCCGGAAGATTCAAGTCACGTGAGAGCAGTCGCTTGGACCAAGTGGGCCAAAACACAGGGGCCGTGAGTACACACATCAGGAAGACTCTGCCGCACGGTTAAGCACGAACCATAATGTCTTTTGTGTCTGCCTTCATTTTCCCCCTCTCAACGTTACTTTGGGTCACTTGTTTACTTTTGAAGAGACATGTTTTTCACTCAGGGAGTATCTATCCTGGAATCTGTGATGTCTGATCTGTGTCGTTCCTGTATAAGGTTGAAGGCAGAGCTGAGTCACTGTCCTCGGGCTCCGGTCACCTTGAAGGGCACAAAGGATGGCTTTCCTGCAGGACAGTCTCACCCACCATGTGAACAACTAGTGATGACGGAGAGTCTGCACCCTGCCACGGACCATTTTACAGGAATCGTGTTGGACCTCTCTGGTGAGATTAGGAGAGCCATGCTTTCTCCTAGGTCTGGGCTTAGGATTATGGTCCCTCTGCTTCATGCACCAGACAGCCTCACATACCCCTGTCATGTTGATAATGGCACACACACCAGGCTCTCATTCGGGCCAGAGAAGAGGCAGGCTGGCCAGCTCCTTGACCTCTGTCCCCAGGAGCCTACTTGGATCTCAGGGCATATCCAAATTCTACACAGAAGTCCCTTGGGCCCTGACATGGAACTGAGCCAAGAAGTGCCAGCACACCGTTCTCAGAAGGATCAGGGAGGTGACCACGAGCACACCCACTCTCCCTGGCCAGAAGGAGCTGTCTGTATCTACCTAGGGCGCCATTCTCCTAAGCTCAAGCCACACAGAAACCAGCAGTAGGCCACTGACTGGACCTTCCCCCCTCCCCTATATGATGCAATCCCTGTCATTTCACCTCAATACCAGTCATTCTCAGGAATGCTCCATGCCCCAGGACACCCTGAACTGGGCCTTACGTCCTCTTCAGGTGACACTCCACGGTTGGACCCCAAGGCAGGACCTGCACATGGATCCCTCAGGGGCCCACTTAAGGGAGCCTTCGGGAGGGGCTCACATTCAGAGAGGGTACTGAGGGCTGTGAGAAGGGCTGGTGTGCAGGCCTGGGGCCTCAGGAGTCCCCTCAGGAAGTGGTGAGTGTGATAGGAAGAATGCCTGCCTCCGGGGCAAGTGTCATTAGAAGAACCAGACAGGCCACAAGAGCAGAACTGTGTACAAAGACCACCGGCCAGGCCTTCTCAAGTCGCACCTGGTAAGAAGAGACGTCAGGGCAGGGAGCACAAGGACCCCAGTGAATGCACTACAAGTCAGGGCTAGACGGCTATCCATGCCAGTGCTGAGGTGTGCACCATGCAGAATTTCCAGCTCTTCCCAAGCAAGCTCCAAGGCCCTTCTCATCATTGTGAAAACAGTCTCACTAAGAAGGAACCCCCAACCCTCACTGCAGCCATGTCTTTGCAGTTCCCAGACTTTGTCCTGCTGCCCTGAATTCTGGAACTAGGCAGTTCCCAGAGCCGAGCAAGGGCCTGAGAGCACCAAGGCCGGCTGGGGACTCCCGCCCACAAGCTGTGGGAACATGGTTGGGGTCTCCCTGAGAACTCTTCCTGGGTCTCCCCGTCTTCACCATAGGATGAGGACACAGTTGTGCATACACCAGAAGCCACCTCACAGCCCCTGATTATGCTTAAACCCACAGACTCCTTGGTCTCCCCACTCTGAGGTGCTGGTCATTAACCAAAAATGAGCTGAAGAGGTGCTTGTGTCATTTTGAGTTCTAAACAAACCCAAACCAAAGAGTGATTAGACAACACAGTGAGGGACGTTAAGTCTCAGGTGTTCATTTACCAGGGGGTGTCCAGATGAACCAGGAATGCTTGGAGAAAGCCATGCCCATTTGTCGACCCCAACCTTTAGACCAACCTGCAGTGTGGGATGGACAAGCTTTGGGGAGGAAACACGGGGCAGCATGAACTTCTCTGTTTTGTAATGAGCTGGGTGATCTCGGGGCTCCATGGGCTTCACTTCCGGGGTCTATGAGTTGGTGCACACTTGTAAATAACCGTTCTCTGGGTTTTCGTGGCTCTGGGAAGAAACTACTATGAAGAGTGATTGAGAAAATGAGCAGATGAATTCTGAGCGCTCAGGGCTCAAACCCAGGTGTTTCTACCACCTTGCTGCCTGTGAAAGTTCTAGAAGGCCATCTTCCCTTGCCTCTACTGCCATCTGGTGGCTGTAGCTGTGTTCTGCAACTGGCAACACAGGATCCTCCCACTTCTGTGACTCTGAATTTGCTACTCTTTACCCCACTGCTTTCAGTTTTTCTTGCAAAAATATTTATATGCATTTGATTGGGCTTGCCCGCAGAGACCAGAGAAGGGGGTCAGAAGTCCTGGAGATGCAGTCACAGGGTTCCAAATCTTAATTTGTTATATGTGATTCAACACTTATTTAGAAAAATTGATTTACTTACCCTGTTTGTAAATTGAGTCCAACTCTTCTTTAGGAAAATAGATTCTTTTTAAAAATAATAGCACACATTTGAGAAGCCTACATCTTAACTAATGGGAGCAGCCACAAGACTGGCAGCCTCATTTACTAAGGTTAAAAATATGTTCCATGTAACTTCACTACCGTCTTAGTTAAGTTGACCAGTGGTAGAGAAAAACTAGGGCAGCAATAATAAAACTTCTTAGCCTACAGAGCCTTCTGCATATCTTCCTACCTCCTTTGTAGACTAAGGAGAAGACAATAGGTCCCAAAAATATCTTATGATGATGGATTTTTACCACTGAATATAATCCAAGTTTATAAATTGCTAAGGTTATAAAGGGGTTCTCAAAGTAACAAAACTCGACTTAGATACGTATGTCTAACTACTTGTGTCTTGGTAAACTCTGTTCTACAACAGGCTACTATGTGTTAGGTAAAAATTAACAGGGAGTGCTTTGGAGGGAAGGTCCGGGACGCGAGAGGAGGGGGAGAGGGAGAGGGAACTGGGATTGGTATGTAAAATGAAAAACAGAATATATTTGATAAATGATATACATTTGATACATGGGGTTTACAAGCTCCCTGGTCTTGTCAGTTGATAGAAACTGACTTAAAGATAGACATGCAGCCACTTTGACTTTGTTAACTTTGCTCAGCATTAGATATTTGGGAAAAGAGAGTACAAAAGAAACATCTGTTTCCCTAAACAATAGCTGGATTCAGGTTACATATGCAGTAAGTACTTGTATTTTCAAATTAAGAGTTGAGTCATACATAGTGAATTCAGATTTCACCTGTTATTACAAGTTTGAAGTTGATGTCTTTGTTGCAGGTTTATAATTTTTTAAACCATATTCAGCCAGCATACCAATCCGGAGACAGAGTTATAGCATAGTCTTCAGAGACTAAACTAATGAGAGCAGGGCCCAGGGAAATCATAGCCATGAAAGACTTTCAAGAGTGGGAAGTGGAGAGACCTTAGATATAAGAGACCTTTGGAAGGAGGGGGAAGAGTAAGGTTTCAAATGAGAGACTTGGGGATTGTTTGTGCGGCGGCAGAGGTTGTTACATCCGAGAGAATTTGAAAATTGGACATGCCCGTCATTGAGCTTTGATCTGTACTGAGGCATACCTGCTTGCAGGAAGACAGCAAAGGCTCGATGAATTTATGTCCCTGGGGAAACAAAGGGAACTCCTGAGAGAGGGGTTTCCTATGAGCGCCAAGAGGGAGCTGAGAGACAGCAGAAGTGGTCCAGCCTGGCTTAGAGGAATTGTGTCACTGCAGGAAGGAGCTGAGGAGAGGGATCAGGGCAGAGAAGAAGCAGCAAGCAAGGAAGGATCATAGGGGGTGACAGGTTGGCTCCCAGAAAGCAGGAGAGAGAAGGCAGAAAAGGAGCTGAGCTGAGGTGGTTAGTGTCCTTGTGACAAGGTTTCAGACTGAAGAGGCTTGTCAAAGAAAAATGTCCTAGTTGTGATGTGGAGGCACACAACTTTAATCCCAGCACTAGTGAGGCAGAGGAAGGCAGATCTCTGTGAGTTCAAGGCTAGTATGATGTACAAAGAGCTTGTTACAGGACAGGTTCCAAAGCTACAGAGAAACCCAGTCTTGGAAGAAAAAGAAGGAGGAGGAGGAAGAGGAGGAGGAAGGGGAAGAAAAGGAAGAAGAGGAAAAGAAGGAGGAGGAGTAGGGAGAAGGAGGAGGAGGAGGAGGAGGAGGAGGGAGGGAGGGAGGAAGGGGAAGGAGGAGAAGAGAAAACTGGCCTGAATCCCAGAGAAAAGGCATCCTTACTAATGTGAATGGGGCATGATAGAAGTGAGGAGGCTTCCTGGCACACTGGGGAGGGGAGGATTTTGGAGTAATCAATGCAGGCAGCTCCGTGCTGGACACACTTATCCAGTGGAGGAGACCAAAGGCCTGCTGAAGTTTGTTGGAAAGGGGAAGGCTTTAGTAACTGTCTTCAGTAGCACAGAGAGATGTGTTCCTGTGGAGGGCATAGCAGCGATACCCAGGCTGTGTAGCAGGTCCCACAGGACACTGTAGCAGGCCCCTGGGGAGGGCATAGCAGCAAAAACAAGGCTTTTTAGCAGGCCCCACAAGACCCTCTAGCAAGCCCCTCAGGACGCTGTAGAAGGCCCCTATGGAGGGCATAGCAGAGATACACAGGCTGTGTAGTAGGCCCCACAGGACCCTGTACCAGGCCCCACAGGATGCTGTAGCAGAACTTTATGGAGGGCATAGCAGAGATACCCTGGCTGTGTAGCAGCCACCACAGGACTCTGTAGCAGGCCCCTATGAAGGGCACAGCAGAGATACCCAGGCTGTGTAGAAGGTCCCACAGGACTCTGTAGCAGGCCCCACATGGCCCAGTAGCAGGCCACAAAGGACACTGTAGCAGGCCCCACGTGAGGCTGTAACAGGCCCTACTGGTTGCTGTAGCAGGACCCATAGAACGTAGCAGGCTCCACAAGACGCTGTAGCAGGCCTTACAAACTCTATAGCAGGCCCAACGGGAGGCTATAGCAGGCCTCACAGGATGCTGTAGCAGGCCCCTGGGGAGGGTATAGCAGAAATCCCCAGGCTGTGTAGCAGGCCCCACGGGAGGCTGTAGCAGGCCCCTGCGGAGGGTACAGAAGAGATAGATACACAGGACTGTGTAGCAGGCACCACAGGACACTATAGCAGGACCCTATGAAGGGCATAGCAGAGATACCCAGGCAGTGTAGCAGGCCCATATGGAGGGTATAGCAAAGATACACACGCTGTGTATCAGGCACCACAAGACACTGTAGCCCGCCCCTCAGGACCGGGTAGCAGGCCATACAGGACGCTGTAGCAGGCCCCAGGGGATGCTGTAGCAGGCCCCACACGTCACTGTAGCAGGCCCCTGTGGAGGGCATAGCAGAGAAACCAAGGCTTTTTAGCAGGCCCCACAAGACCCTCTAGCAGGCCCCTCAGGACGCTGTAGAATGCCCCCTCAGGACTCTGTAGCAGGCCCCACGGGACACTGTAGCAGGCCCCTATGGACGGTATAGCAAAAAAGCATATGCTGTAGCAGGCTCCATGGGACGCTGTAGCAGGGGTCTCATGACCCGGTAGCAGGCCATAAAGGACGCTGTAGCAGGCCCCTGGGGAGGGTATAGGAGAGATACCCAGGCTGTGTAGCTGGCTGCACAGGATGCTGTAACAAACCCCACGGGATGCTGTAGCAGACCCCTGTGGAGGGCATAGCAGAGCTACCCAGGATGTGTAGCAGGCCCCACAAGATCCTGTAGCAGGCCCCTATATAAGGTATAGCAGAGATACCCAGGCTGTGTAGCAGACCCTACAGCACCCTGTAGCAGGCCCCATAGGACACTGTAGCAGGTCCCTCGGGACCCTTAGCAGGCCCATGGAACCTGTAGCAGGCCCCACGGGACGCTGTTGCAGGCCCCATAGAAGGGTTTGAAGGCTCCAAGCACCTGACAAGCACTCACAGCATAGACAAGGAGAAGAATGGATAGAGCACATGGAGGGAGGAGTACCTGACGAGGCCGACTCTAGGATTTGGGATCAATTTTGGTGTCTGGCAGGAGCCAGCACAAACAAATGATGCCTATGTACCTTAGGGAAGTCAGGTCAGCAGCTTGGCTCAAAGAGGCTGGGTTTCTTTGAGGGGAACTCTTTTAGGCCAATCACGTGGTTTCAGCACCAGATTGGAAAAAGAAAGAAAGAAAAGGAGGACATGACTGCTCCTAGGTTTTGGTGGAAGGGAAGGTTTATTGTCGAGAAGATCCAGAGCACAGCAGAGGCATCTGTGGGCATCCCGAGTGGACAGGACCAGCACAGAGCCAAGCCCTGTGAGGACAGAGAGGAGTGCAGAGCCAGGAGACCAAGAGGCAAAATGGGTTAAAAAAAAAAAAAAAAGTCTGACGTGGAAGAGCACCCGAGAGAAGGGCACCCAGCTCAGTCCCTGGTCTGAAGGTTAGGCTATGGGGCTGGATATGCCAGCCATGAGGACCTGTAAGAGGTAGGTGAGGACTGAGGTATGATGGCCTTTTCCTCCCTCCTAGGCCTTCTAACCTTATTTTGTTTGTTGCTTTATTTTCTACCTCCCTGTTGCCTTCCCTTAGAAACCTGCACGGCAAGCAAGCACTTTTGTCAATCCTGCAGAAACATTTCCAGCATTTTCCCATGATTTATCTGGTTTGCTATTATATTTTTACAGCTGCCACTTCCAGTTGTTAAAGATCCATGAATTTGGCGTTGTTACCATGAATGGTTGTTGACCAGTATCAAATTTCTTTTCTTATATATATATAGACAAATTGTACGAACAAGTACACTTTTTCTGTTTATTATGGCAGATTACATGATTGATATTTGAAAACAGAGTCGTGAAATTAAACAGACTTTGATTTATATATATTACTATTTATTCAGTGTTTGGATGTGCTGTGACAAGTGTGTATTGGTATGTGTAAGTGCAGTGTGTAGTGCGTAACTGTGTGTGTCTGTGTTTTGGGGAGCCTGCACACATGTGTGTGTCCCTCTCATCTCTTGAGAGGCAGACAAGTTGTTCCTTTCCTTGTGGCAGTCCTTCCTGCTGGGCCCTCTGTCTTTCCGAGAGAGAAGATAACAGGTCAGCACCACTGACTCTTTACCTGGCTTCCAGTGACAAGATTCAGGTCGTCCTGATGACACAGCAAGCCCCTAACCAACAGACCATGTTCTCTATTTATTGTGAGCTTGTAGTGCTACTGTGTGCCTCTAGATTTCTGCATCTCTCTTTCATATTTCATAAAGTACATGACACCTTCCAGGGGCAAACTGGGCTGGCCTCAGAAAACCAGGAGTGGTATATTCTGTTTGATTCTATGCTCTGGGACAGGCATAGGTGTTCAGTACTTAAAGATATCAACCCAAGAAGAGAAAAAAGGGGCTGGAATAGACTACCTCAGTGGTCAACCAGCTCCTAGGGTCAGAATTTTGGAGCTGCGATACCCACCCCTTGTATCTCTGCTTCGGCTTTAAAAATAACATATCACAGAGCCCACTGAGGCACAAGCAAGCTTAAATTGTTATTACCTGAGATTTAGGGAGAATGATGGAACATCCTGGGCCATCCCAGGCTACATTATGAAATCTACACCAAAGGAAACACACCGTCCAGACTCCAGCTTTCTTTTTTTCCACCTTTGGATTTTTTAGAGAGGGTTTCTCTGTTTAGCCCTGACTGTCCTGTGACTTGCTCTGTAGAGTAGGCTGGCCTGGAACTCAGAGAAACATCTGTCTCTGCCTCCACAGGGGTAGAATTAAAGGCAAGTGCCACCACCACCTTACTCAGGATGTAAATTCTCGATCTCCCTCCCTCTTTCCTTCTTCCCATTGCTCCCCCACTTTCAGTTTGTTGAAGCAGGGTTTCTTTGTGTAGCACTGGCATTCCTGGAGCAGGCTGGTAGAACAAGCTGGCCTCAAACTCAGAGATCTGAATGACTCTGCCTACCAAGTGTTGGTTATTAATTCGTGTACCAACAGAGTCCAACCAGACTGTCTTCACGAATTAAAATTAAGTATTTTGCTGAAGCACTATCTGTTTAATGTAAACATGTCTTTACGTAAGTTTACCTTAACCAGTGAAAAATTATGTGTTATCCCTATACTGGATAGTTTATTGGGGAAGCCTCATAGATATCCTGGCAATGAATATCTTTCTGCCTGTCAATTTTTTCTAAGGTATATTAATAACGTAAGCACTTTAGGTTCTTATTTTACATTGACAATATCTTTGTATGTAACTCAAGCTGCTATTGAATTCAGTGTGGAGCCCACATTGGACTCAAGCTTACCGTGGCTCCTCACCTACCTCACAAGTGCGGGGATTAGAGATGCGAGACCTGGCAGCCTGCTCATGAATTTTTAATAGTCTTAAGAGCTGAATTAGTGTCTTATTCAGCTTGGGCCGCCAGGGCATCTGAAAAATAATCTTCAGAGTGTTGGCCACTATCAGCATCTTAAGAATGTGTTGCACTCCCTTCTTGCCTTGCAGGCGTCAGGCCAAGCTGGTGTGTCTTCACATGCTTAGGAGAAGTTCCCCTAGTTCCCTTAGGATAAAGGCCGGAAATTGACTCATCCTGAGTTTGCCACCCCTGGACCTCATCTGACTGTCTCCCACTTAGCACATCTCTGGGCACTGCCACATTATCAAGCTGATATGAAACCAGACAAGCAGGAGTACAGAGGGGAGTGTTGCTTGAAGGACAGAGGGGTGAAGGTTGCCAGGCAGATTATGGGATGCACTCAATATGACTATGCCATGTAAAGTTTTTTGTGCCAACCGAGTGAGGTGCACAGCACACATTTCGCACTTGCATTTATATGGTCACTGTGGCACCAGGTAAGGAGGAAACACGTAGGGAAAGAGGAATATATCTTGAGTCACCTGGCTCTATGGGACAGTAGCTGCTGGGTTACCCTGGCAACCCTGCGAGTGCTCAGTTTCCTTTCATAAGCAAAATTACCATATTCATTATGTTGAGATATTCCTGCCATATCTCTGAGCCTAGCGGTCTCTGCATTTATTTGGCTATTCTTACCTTCTCTTGCCTTAAGTATTCAAAACCCAATTCTGCATTCACATTTCTTTTGGTTTGTTCCAAGGCCCTATTTTAATGGCTTCAAAAGGTGGGTCGTAAGGAAATCATGTCATTTAACATGTTACTTTCTGTAAAAAAGCAAGACACTTGTAAATAAGTGTTTACTATGTGCTTTGCCTGACAACTGGCTTCATGCATGATGCATATTGTCAAACTTCCTCCTCTTCTCTCCAATTTTGGGAAATCATGTTCCTTTCTCTTTTATCTTTGGACACTGCCTCGTATTGTATAGTACTGGTAAGCTTCTTCCCCCTCGTCTTTGTTCACGCGAATGATCATCTCTTGGTTTCTTATGCAGCAGATTTAGAGATTCCCTGACATTTGACTCGCCTGATATCGATTGCCCTCTATGCCACCACTTCGATCTCTGAAAGGGCGGCCCTGGAGTCTGCCCTCTAATGTTTCAGGGACTACTGTCAGTGCTGAAAAGCATCCACATCTGCAGACTGAGAGAGAGAGTTCTTCACACAGAGACCAGAAACAGGGAAATGTGTGCACTAAACAGCTAGCTCCCAAGGGATGTTCACATCCTAGGGTCTGGGAAGGAAAACACAGCATCTGGCTAGGAAAGGGCTGTGAATATGTGCAGGAAAATCCTTAATTGCTCTCCTA
>NW_026068544.1:0-750 GCF_014885135.2 Alexandromys fortis
CAGCTTCCACTCCCATCAGCATTGGAGGAGTATTCTCTTTACCCCATGACCTCTCCAGCATAAGTAGTCATTAGTATTTTTTAAATATATTTATTATGTATAAAATATTCTGTCTGTGTGTATGGCCAGTAGAAGGCACCAGACCCCATTACAGGTGGTTGTGAGCCACCATGTGGTTGCTGGGAATTGAACTCAGGTCCTTTGGAAGAGCAGGCAATGATCTTAACCTCTGAGCTATCTATTTAGCCCAGTCATCAGTATTTTTGATCTTAGCCATTCTGACAGATTTAAGATGGAATTTTATAGTTGTTTGATTTTCATTTCTCTGATGGCTAAGGATGCTAAGCATTTCCTTAATGGCTCAAAAGCCATTTTAGATTTATCTGTTGAGAGTTCTGTGTTTAGGTCTATACCCCCCCCTTTTTTTTTTATTACATTAGCTGTTCTTTTCATGACCAGTTTCTTGAGTTCTTTATATATGTTGGAGTTCAGTCCTTGTCTGATATGAGTTGGGTGAAGATCTTTCCCATTCTGTAGGCTGCTGTTTTGTCTTTTGCTTTACAGAAGCTTCTCAGTCTCCCATGTTCTTGGGTAGGTAGAATAAACATAATAAAAATGGCAATCTTACCAAAGGCAATCTACAGATTTAATGCAATGCCCAGCAAAATTCTTCACGCACCACAAAAGAACAATTCTCAATCTCCTATAGAAAATCAAAAAAAAAAAAAAAACAGTAAAAAAAAAAAAAAA
>NW_026068544.1:5401-8670 GCF_014885135.2 Alexandromys fortis
TTTAATTCCAGCACTTGGGAGGCAGAGGCAGACAGATCTCTGTGAGTTCGAGGCCAGCCTGGTCTACAAGAGCTAGTTTCCAGGACAGGCTCCAAAGCTACAGAGAAACCCTGCCTCGAAAATACCAGAAAAGAGAGAGAGAGAGAGAGAGAGAGAGAGAGAGAGAGAGAGAGAGAGAGAGAAGCAGGGATAGGCAGGCGAGAAGGAAACTATGGGAACAATAGGATGCAGGAGGAAAAGAGAACAAGATTCCTAAATTCATGTCCCAGGCCACCTTCAGACCTGCGAAAGTCACAGTGAGGGACAGAGAACACTGGCAATCCAGGGAAACTCGGGCAGGGTGATCTGCTGCCCACGAAGCCCATGCCACAAGGCAGAAGGAAACTTGGCGGATGACAGTGACCCCTAACTGAAGCTGTCAGGACAAGGACCTGTATATCAGTATTGGCAGTCCCACTACCATCTCCAAGCTGTTTCTCCTTATAAAACAGGGTTCACTGCACTGGGGTATACCACTAGTGCACAGAGCTCCCGTCCCACCTACGAAGACGATGGAGTCACAGCATATTTGCTGCATTTCTGCCTCAGCTGAATCATCCCCTCTGCCTTGGCTTCTATTTCCATCTGAATCCCTGGAATTTGGGGGAGGGGGATTTTCTAAAAGCGAGACCCTCTAAACACTTAAGACCCTCTCCACCTTCTTCCTGACGCCTCAGCGCTGTTTTCTCTTCTCCCCAAGGAGATGGTGTAACGACACTGAGAAAAGAGGTACCCGTGGGACAGTATTGGGCACACCCTCCCATGATCACACCCCTGAACTGCAGCAGGACGAAGAGAGGAAAGCTAGGCTTTGGAGTTGAGCAACACTGGCAGCTTCTCTTCCTGTTCAGGCTTCCATCCATGGAGTCAGAGGGAACGCCAAGGGCTCAGAGTCACTAGAAGTGGGAAAAGGCGCTGGACATTCGGAACCCGGCCCAGCCCAGGTACAGCATCTCCATCTAGTTCCACTCATCTGTAAGAACACTCTCACGCTGGCAGGCTCCAATGGGGGCTGCGGAAGGAATACTGCAGAGAGGCACCTGTTCTCTGATACTGTACCTGAGTACGTTTGCAGTGTGGCTCAGGTAATGTGCCATATGACTGGGGAGGAAGGGCATGACTCAAACAGGAAACCTCCTGAGGCTGTGAGGGCTCCAAGCAGGAGATCTGTCTTTGCCCCTCTTGGACTTGTTGTAGCACATCTAGTCCTCCAGGGGGAGACAAAAGCCTCTGGCTTCAGCTCTTAGGCCTGCTTCTGTGGGTGCCATGCAGTCAGCTGTCTTGCTCCAGGCCCACTGCAGGTTTCTCCATGGTTTGGCACTTCATGGGGCTGGCTTCTCTTGGAACTTCTGTATAGACAAATTCACGCAGGCTTCTAGATTTCCAAGATCAAACCATTTCTGTGTGTCTATGTACTAGGGGATCACTGGGGTGTTCTTTGGGCAAACTGGTACAGGTTAATGGTCCAGACGGGTCAGCTCTGTGTAGTTCTGTAGCCCAGACATCTTTATTTACCCTCTAGTCTTCCCTACCCTCGAATGCACACTCTCCAGAGAATTCCATGTGCAACCTCGAGCTACAGAAGGAGCGATTTTCCTATGGGTTCAGTTTGATGTTACAGAATATTCTGGTCTCTGTGCCAAGAGCAAGACATCTTTTCCAGGCTGCTAAGCCCAATACAAGAGCAAGTCCTGAGGTAAGAAAAAATGGACATTCTGTGCAGTCTGAGAAAGTAAGTTTTCTCTTCACTCCAGAACTTACCGTGTGCCCAAAGCAGAAAACATCTGTAAACAAAAACATGAAGATCCAGCAGGTTTTCCAACCGGGGTTGGGGCCTGGGGGCAGATTCTAGGTATGGGTGTAATTTCGCTGTGGGAAACCTTTGTCCTAGATCTGTCCATTCCCCATGCATCTCCTGAGGTCCTTGCTGAGGAATAGATCCCATCACCCTCAGCACAGCACCTGATGTCCCTGAAAGTGAAAAGGACGCAGGAAACAAAAGGCTGTGTACAGCACAAGTGTTTCTTCCTGTCTTTTGGCTGCTACCTGGGTGCATGCATATATGTATCAGAAGGGCTCTATGTGGGTTTTTCTTCTGAAACCCTCTTGAATCACAGGTAAGTATCTACAGACTAATTCCAAGCGGGACAATTGTTTAAGCTCACTGTAAATCAAATAATTACATCATTTTTACAACTGTAGCTCCACTAGAGAAGCATTAAGGTATATGTAAAATAGAAGTAAACACTAAATGCATGGTGTTGAGTCTGAGCCTCGGGATTTAACCCAGGGTGACCTTGTACTCTAGGCCAACTGCCTCAGGTTCTCCAGTGCTGGTGCCGCTGGCATGTGCCACTGTAGTCACAGGTTCCTGTCTGATATGTATTCTCCATACAGTATTGGAGACATATTTATGCCAAAAGAATTATGTAGGAAGATGGAAAGGTGACTTAGTTCAAAAGAGTATCGGCTGTTCTTCAAGAACTGGGGTCAGCACTCACGTGGTGGCTAACATCAATCTGTAACTCCACTTCCTGAGGGACACACCACCCCTTCTCACTTTCATAGGTACCACACACAGATGGCATACATACATGTGTGCAGACAAGGCGTTCATACACATGAAATAAAATAAACATGAAAGCAACATTTAAAACAATCTGTTCTTTTCAAGGAAACTTTGACTATCTAGGATGTCCTTGCAATGACTTATTCTTTCCCATACTTTATTTCAGGAAAGGAAAAACACATTTTGACTATCAACGTATTTTGTCCCAATCTCTCTGCAGAAGTAGGCACACAAAGTATCAACCATGCATGTTTAAGAAAAAGGAGGTGTTCACTAAAATCAAAAGCAGAAAGAACAAAAGCACGCCATCATTCTGGGAAGAAATAGGTGGGGGGGAAGTGATATATGTTTCCATCGTAAATTCTGAAGCCGGGAGGTAAACCGGATGCACACATGCAGAGAGGGCACCGAATCATACAAAAACGCCCCATGTCATTGAAACTCCAGGTCAAATCTTAACTGAAGAAAATCCAAAAATGGGAATACAAGAGGGAGTGCGGAAATGCACAAACAAGTACTCAATCACAGGAAGCATCTCTGCTCTGGGCAGTCCTGTCTTCTCCAATCAGTTATCTGAGGAGATGTTTTCTTTTTTATTTTATTTATTTATTTATTTATTTATTAAATGTTTCTGTCTCTTCACCACCGCCGCCTCCCCTTT
>NW_026068544.1:12952-20120 GCF_014885135.2 Alexandromys fortis
GCAGCCTAGTGGTCTAAGGAAGGAGAGGAGAGTGAAGAAGAGGTGGTGGGAATGGGCTGCCAGTGCCCTGGAGTGCATGCATGAGTAACTGCTTTTTAAATAAGTAGAGGAGAAAGGACTGGGGGATGATGAGGAAAAGGAGGTGGAAAGGGTAAGTGAGGGGACAAGAATAGTCGATAGAAAGAAGAAAGAAAGCAGAAGATAAGAGAAGGGGAAGAGGAAAAGGAAGGGAGAAAGAAAAGCTCAAAGGAAGGAAAGAAAGAAGACATAGATCAGAACATTGTTATCAATCTCTGGTGACTAGATCCCTATAGCTTAGTGTCAGCAAAAGCTGGACCATTGATTCTTGTCCTGCTCAGACGGTGGAACCCTGCATCTTCACCTGCATGGCCAACTGCCTCAAACAGAAAATAAACTCATTTAAGTTACTGGTTCCTAAAAACAACTATGCCCTCCTAGATCAGGACAAGTCAATGGTTTGACTCATGCCCTCTGACCTAGTGGGGATGTGAAAGTTTAAGCCAGTTCCTCCATCTTCTATGCTTGTTGAGGCCTTTTCTCCTAGAAATAGAATTTGATCTCTGTCATGGAGAATCCCACGGGAAATTAATTAAGTCTAATCTAGAGACCAAAGATCAGGGATATTCTAACTACCTTGGCTGTGGTTAAACTACCTGTTTGTATGAACCCCTCCCCCAGCTAACTGCTATCTTAGCTTCAGTAACCAACTTGATTCAAACTGCTTACTTTTGCACAGGCATCTGCATCTGCTGAGCTAGATGCTAGGACATCTAGGTGTTAAAATGTCGTTAATACTCCCCTGTTCTGGACACCTGGGGGCACGCCTCGGTGCCCAATACCTGGGTGTCATCCTAGTCAGCTGGAATAAAGACTTTCCATTAGCTATAGATCGTGTGAGTGGCCATCTCTGCTAACAACTATGGAGTGCTCTATCCTAAATGGAATGTGTTCATAACCTTCTCCCTTCAAGGCTCAGGGATCAAAGCAGAAGTGCAAGCAGAAAAACTGGAATATCCTAACGTTGTGAATGACTCTAAAGGAACAAAAATCTTTTTTTCTGTACAAAAGGTCAAAAACCAAAATGAAGTCAATGCACTTCAACAATACACTTATTGTACTGCCTTGTACAGACACCTCAATCCTAACTCCCAGTGGGGCTCCACACAAGGGGCCCATCTCAGGAAGGACAAGGGGTGCTGTGAGATTCACCACTTAGGATAGTGGGATACCTGCTTCCTACCTCCCCTTACTGTCAGAAAACAATCTCCTTCTTTCACAGGCTCCTCCTCCTCTTTTTCCTCCTCCTCTCCTCCTTCTCCTTCTGGCATCTTCTCCTTCTGTTCCAGTGTTTCTGGATCTATTCTGGCATATTTTACTTTATCAAAACACATAATTTCTCCGTCGTAAACCGCTTTACTCCCATGATTTCAGCTCACCATTTATAGATGGACGGCTTCTTATTGCTCCAGCACCTTAAGGAGGTGGGGTGATTACAAGGAATCACACTTGCCTGAAGAGTGTGCAAAGTCACAGCCTATCCCCAGCTCAAACAAACAAACAAACAAACAAACAAACAAACAAACATCTTTCCCAAATTGACTTGGGAGAGCTAACACTACTCCGGGGGAGGCCTGCACAGAGATGTGCTGTAGTCATATATAGGATTAGGGAAATGAGCCAATTTAGACAAATCATTCAGATATCTTGGGACTCCCTGCTTCCATCCTGTAGGTAATAGGGGTAGGTCACTGTCTCCTATGGACTTTTGCCCTGGCCCTCCTCCATGCCCTCTTAAGTTTTCTGGGCTCAGGACAAAGGCAATGTTCTCAATGAGAGTTGAAGCTTGATAGTGATGCCCTACTTCTTGCCAACATGAAGGGCATCCTGGGCTCTGTTCTTATACCAGGAGATCCAAAGTTTTTAGGCTGAACCTCCAGTCAGGAATGTGATCTGTAACAATGTGGAGAGCAGTTAACAAAACCGCCTCCTCCTTAATACATAGCCAGCTATGGAAATACAGTCACAGTTACCTGTTAGATGTCACCATCCTCTCAGACTCCTAGGGAATATGGGTCCATTATATTGGGAAGTCCTCAAACTGCACATCTTTGAGTCCATGCCATTTCTCTCCCTGCCTGCCCCTTCTATTATGTGGATGTATTGTCTATAGAAGGCCAATTAAAGGACCAGAAGCCATGAGGGGAACTCAAACCTAGCAACATGATGCCTCCATGAACTCAGTCAAAGCCCCAGTATGTTGGGAGGAGGCCGCTTGTTGGTTCCCAACTGTCTAGTTAGCTTAGCCCCAAAATAATCACAAAGGAACTATATTAATTAAGTAACTGTTGGCATATTAGCTCTAGCTAATCTAGCTAGTTCTGCAGTGGATCAGCCTCTAGAGCTGCACTGCATCAGTCCCTAGAGCTGCAGTAAATCAGCCTCTCTGGAGCTGCAATGCATTAGCTTCTCTGGTGCTGCAGTTCATCAGTATCTAGAGCTGTAGTGCATAGGCCACTAGAGTGATAGTGCATCAGCCTCTATATATGAAGTACATCAGTATCTCTGGAGCTGATATTCATCATCCTCTAGAGCTGCACTGCATCATCTTCTTGGGAGCTGCAGGGGATCAGCCTCTAGAGCTGCACCACATCAGCTTCTTTAAAGCTGCAGTGCATCAGCTTCTCTGGAGCTGCAGTGTATTAGCCTCTAGAGCTGTAGTGCATAGGCCTCTAGAGGTGCAGTTCATCTTCCTCGCTGGAGCTCCAGTGCATCAGCCTCTCTGGAGTTGCAGTGCATTGGCCTCTCTGGAGATGCAGTGCATCATCAGTCTCTCTAGAGCTGCAGTACATATGGCTCTGGAGTGATAGTCCACCAGCCTCTCTGGAGATGCAGTACATCAGTCCCTCTAGAGCTGCAATTCATCAGCACCTCTAGAGCAGCAGTGCATCGGCCTCTCTGGAGCTTCAGTGCATCTGTGTCTCCAGAGCTGCCTCACATCAGTCTCTGGGCTGCAGCACCTCTGTCTCTCTGGAGCTGAAGTACAGGGTCCTGTCAGATCGACAGGGGAGAATTCCTCACTCCTTCAGCTTTTCTTTTCCAGTCGCTCTTCCTCTCCATCCTGGGGGAATCTCCCTCTTCTCTCCCAGTTTCTCCCACCTGAGCCTGGTCCTACTGTAGTTTACACCTTGTGGTGTTAGGATGTCAGCCATCCGGGGCTCCAGGCAGGACTGCTATTCTGCACACGCTACTACTGCAGGTATGGAGCTCTCTTACATCAAGACTTCCCTGATCCATGCTGAAGGAAGTTATCATGAATAGCACTCTGCACTGCCTTTCCCCTTTCTCATTTGCTATGGAGCAGTCAGTTTCTCTGGGCTCATGGCCTCAGCTTTTCTCCCATGATCTAAACATTGGTCTATACTGTCTGGAGGAAAGAAATTCATTTGAAAATAAGATAGCTACAGCTCTTCCTTCAAGTGAGCTCTATCTTTTCCCACATTCCAAAAACATCATATGTTCAACATAGTCTGCTTTAAAGGAAAAGAATACTTTCAGTTTCAAGATAGGCAATAGAAGACAAACTTGACTGTGGCTTGGCACATTTGCTTTTTATATATGTACAAACACATAAAAACTTGCAAAGGTGTGTGATGTACATGTGTATCTATGTGCAAATGCACACTCATGCTTGCAGAGGACCGAGATCAGAGTCAAGCATCTTCCTAGCTTGCTCCCCACATGATTTACACTGGCAGGGTTGTCCCTGAACCTCAGCTCAGCAACTGTGCTAATCTAGGTCTCCCTAAGGATCCACAGTCTCTGCCTCCTGAATAAGAGATTCTGACTACAGGTGAGCTGACACCTGCTAAACTTTATGCTGAGGGTCCCACCTCAGATCTTCAGACTCATGTGGCAAGAGCTTTATCCTTCGGGCCCTCTCCTCAGTACCAACCTGCATTTTGACTTTCAATAATATCCCCTGATCGTGTTCTCTTTACTCAATTAACTTGAGTGAGCTCAATGTTTTTTATATTAATTAATTAATTATTAAGGATCTCTGCCTCCTCCCCACCACCGCCTCCCATTTCCCTCCCCTTCCCCCAATCAAGTCTTCCTCCTTCGTTAGCCCAAAGAGCAATCAAGGTTCCCTGCCCTGTGGGAAGTCCGAGGACCACCCACCTCCATCCAGGTCTAATAAGGTGAGCATCCAAACTGCCTATGCTCCCACAAAGCCAGTACGCGCAGTAGGACCAAAAACCCATTGCCATTTCCTTTTGTTTAATTGTAACAAAATTAACCCTTTAAAGTTGTCAGCCCCATACATATCATAACACTGACATGACTATTTTGGCATTGTTTTTAGATCATCTAAACACAGCATGGGGGAACATGAAGATTCAACTTTGCTACTGTCTACATCGGGTTTCCACAAACTTACAAAGGTGGTGGGCCAACCATGTGCACTGGTGAGTGTCTTCCCACATGACTCTTGGAGAAATTAAACACAGGTTCATTATGAAACACTAATTTCTCTCTGGCCTCACTTAATCCACACTTATAACTAAGTGTTTATTTGTTGAAACTGAGCCCTGTTTTTCGCCTACTGCTTGCTACATCAATTAGATGTCCCCAAAGTCACTTACAGTCCTACTACAACAGTACACATAAGTACCTTGAAATGACCTGAGTGTCCGGTCTACAGTATTAATCACTGTAAACATACCAGTAAACATTAATGTTTTCCTAAATGCATGACCTTATAATACACAATGCTGTCTAAATATATGATGTTCACATACTGATATAAATAGTCTATGAATCTCAAATGGCTGAAAGACCCTTGAGGAAATGTTCAACATCCTTAGTCATCAGAGAAATGCAAATCAAAACAACTCTAAGAACCCGTCTTACACCTATAAGAATGGCCATGATCAAAACACAGATGAAAACTTATGCTGGAGAGGATGTGGGGTAAAAGGAACATTTTTGCATTGCTGGTGGGAGTGTAAACTTGTACAGCCTCTTTGGAAGTAAGTATGGCGATTTCTCAGAAAATTAGGAAACAATCCACCTCCAGACCCAGCAATACTACTGTTGGTTATAAACCCCAAAACACTCAATCATGCCACAAGAACTTCAGCTCAAATATGCTCATAGCAGCATTATTCATAAGAGCCAGAACCTGGAAACAACCTAGATGGCCCTCAACCAAAGAATGGATGAAGAAAATGGACATTTGTACCATCCCTGACTTCAAACTCTATTACAGAGCTACAGTATTGAAAACAGCTCTTATTGGCATAAAAACAGAGAAGTCGACCAATGGAATTGAATAGAAGACCTGGACTTTAACCCACAAACCTATGAGCACCTGATTTTTGATAAAGGAGCTAAAAGTATACAATGGAAAAAAGAGAGCATCTTCAACAAATTGTGCTGGCAAAACTGGATGTCAATCTGTAGAAGAATGAAAATAGACCCATATCTATCACCATGCACAAAACTCAAGTCCAAATGGATTAAAGACCTCAATATCAGACTGAACACACTGAACCTGATAGAAGAGAAAGTGGGAAGTACCCTACAACACATGGGCACAGGAGACCACTCCCTACGTATAATCCCAGCAGCACAGACGTTAAGGGCATCATTGAATAAATGGGAACTCCTGAGACTGAGTAGCTTCTGTAAAGCAAAGGATAATATCACTAAGACATAAAGTCTCCACTGACTGGGAGAAGATCTTCACCAACCCTGCAAGTGACAAAGGTCTGATCTCCAAAATATATAAAGAACTCAAGAAACTAGACTGTAAAAGGATAATCAACCCAATTATAAAATGGGGCACTGAGCTGAACAGAGAATTCTCAACAGAAGAAGTTGAAATAGCCAAAAGACACTTAAGGTCATGCTCAACTTCCTTAGAGATCAGGGAAATGCAAATCAAGTCAACTTTAAGATACCATCTTACACCTGTCAGAATGGCTAATATAAAAAACACCAATGATAGCCTTTGCTGGAGAGGTTGTGGAGAAAGGGGTACACTCATCCATTGCTGGTGGGAATGCAAACTGTTGCAACCACTTTGGAAAGCAGTGTGGCGGTTTCTCAGGAAATTTAGGATCAACCTACCGCAGGACCCAGCAATACCACTCTTGGGAATATACCCAAGAGATACCCTATCATACGACATAAGTATTTGTTCAACTATGTTCATAGCAGCATTATTTGTAATAGCCAGAACCTGGAAACAACCTAGATGTCCTTCAATGGAAGAACAGATGAAGAAAGTGTGGAATATATACATATTAGAGTACTACTCAACGGTAAAAAAAATAAAGGACATTGAGCCTATAATTAGAGAAGCTAAATAAGAAGGTGAACCCAAAGAAAAACATATGGTTATCCTCCTGGATATTGGAAGTAGACAAGATTGCTGAGCAAAAATTGGGAACTGGGGTGTGGGGTGGTATAGGGGAAAGGGGAGATGGGGAGAGACAAGTGAGAAGAGGAGGATGGGGAGAGCTTGGGCGAATGGGATGATTGGGATAATGGAAGGATGGATATGGGAGCAGGGAAATATATATCTTAATTAAGGGAGCCAATTTAGGGTTGGCAAGAGCCTTGACTTTAGAGGGATTTCCATGAGTCCAGAGAGATGTCCCCAACTAGGTCCTTGGGCAGCTGAAGAGAGAGAGAGCCTGAAATGGCCCGATCCTATAACCATACTAATGAATATCTTGCATATCACCATAGAACCTTCATCTGGCGATGGATGGAGATAGAGACAGAGACCCACATTGGAGCAGTGGACTGAGCTCCCAAGGTCCAAATGAGGAACAGAAGGAGGGAGAACATGAGCAAGGAAGTCAAGACCGTGAGGTGGGCACCCACCCACTGAGATGGTGGGGCTGATCTATTGGAGCTCACTAAGGCCAGCTGGATGGGGACTGAAAAAGCATGGGATAAAACCGTACTCTCTGAATATGGTGGACAATGAGGGCTGCTGAGAAGCCAAGAACAATGGCACTGAGTTTTGATCCTACTACATGTATTGGCTTTTTGGGAGCCTAGCCTGTTTGGATTTTCACCTTCCTAGACCTGGATGGAGGGTGGAGGACCTTGGACTGCCCACAGGGCAAGGAAC
>NW_026068544.1:25456-26922 GCF_014885135.2 Alexandromys fortis
GGGGGAATGGGATGGTTGGGATAAAGGAAGGGTGGATATGTGAGCAGGGAAGTATATATCTTAATTAAGGACACCATTTTAGGGTTGGCAAGAGCCTTGACTTTAGAGGGATTTTCAGGAGTCCAGAGAGATGTCCCCAACTAGGTCCTTGGGCAGCTGAAGAGAGAGAGCCTGAAATGGCCCGATCCTATAGCCATACTAATGAATATCTTGCATATCACCATAGAACCTTCATCTGGCGATGGATGGAGATAGAGACAGAGACCCACATTGGAGCAGTGGACTGAGCTCCCAAGGTCCAAATGAGGAACAGAAGGAGGGAGAACATGAGCAAGGAAGTCAAGACCGTGAGGTGGGCACCCACCCACTGAGATGGTGGGGCTGATCTATTGGAGCTCACTAAGGCCAGCTGGATGGGGACTGAAAAAGCATGGGATAAAACCGTACTCTCTGAATATGGTGGACAATGAGGGCTGCTGAGAAGCCAAGAACAATGGCACTGAGTTTTGATCCTACTACATGTATTGGCTTTTTGGGAGCCTAGCCTGTTTGGATTTTCACCTTCCTAGACCTGGATGGAGGGTGGAGGACCTTGGACTGCCCACAGGGCAAGGAACCTTGACTGAAATGGAAGCAAGGAAGAAAATGGGACCAGCTGGATATGGAAAATCTAGGTCAATGAGCAGAGCCTACAGAAACAAGCATAATCAATAGAATACAAGAAATAGAAGAAAGAATTTTTTTTTTTTTTGCTTTTCTATAAAGGTTGAGAATTGTTCTTTTGTGGTCCGTGAAGAATTTTGCTGGGCATTGCATTGAATCTGTAGATTGCATTTGGTAAGATTGCCAGTTTTATTATGTTTATTCTACCTACCCAAGAACATGGGAGACTGAGAAGCTTCTGTAAAGCAAAAGACAAAACAGCTGCCTACAGAATGGGAAAGATCTTCACCCAACTCACCTAAACATAGAACTCTCAACAGATAAATCTAAAATGGCTTTTGAGCCATTAAGGAAATGCTCAACAACCTTAGCCATCAGAGAAATGAAAACAAACAACTATAAGATTCCATCTTAAACCTGTCAGAATGGCTAAGATCAAAAATACTGATGACTGGACTGGAGAGATGGCTCAGAGGTTAAGAGCAATGCCTGCTCTTTCAAAGGACCTGAGTTCAATTCCCAGCAACCACATGGTAGCTCAAAACCACCTGTAATGGGGTCTGGTGCCCTCTTCTGGCCATACACACAGACAGAATATTGTATACATAATAAATAAATATATTTTAAAAAAATACTGATGCCAGCTTGCATCCAGAACACTCCCTCCTTCGGCCCCTCTGCCCGGTTTGGGCACATAACATCACCCAGCTCAGCCTGTCTGGGCACTGGGTCTGAATCCTCAGGGCACCCAGGTGGGTGGGAGTTCCTTTGTTTTGAAAGACCCTACAGACCCCCCCCCCAAA
>NW_026068544.1:27920-29859 GCF_014885135.2 Alexandromys fortis
TCTGTATTGTCTGTGTATTTTTGTGTTTAATATGTTCTTTGTTTTGTATATCTGTTTGTACTCGAGTCTAAATCTGGTACCATGGGGCAGTAAGTAACCATCTCTTTGACCCTAACTCTGTGAAAATCCAAAAGAAACGCTGACAGTCTGCCCCTCCTTTACTTCCTTAAGCTGTGCCTTGCTGAAGCTGTGCTGCTGAACTGCCCTGCTTGCTGTTGCGAGGGGGGAGGGAGCAGGGCTGTGATCTCCTGCGGCACAGGGCAACCAGCTCCAGCTCAGAGCAAACTTCTCAGCAGGGCGCAGGGCGGGGCATGGCAGGGACCCTGGCCCGAGTCAGAGAAGGGGGCAGCCGTGGCCCCCACATCTGCACGTGAGTCCCCGGCCCAGCAGCGGCCGCCTCAGCTGTCACCATGGGCAAAAAGGCAGGCCCCGGGAGGATTCGCCACGGGCTCCAGCTACAGTTGCCCAGGTGAGAAGCCTCTGCTATGGGCACAGATGCAGAGACGCTTAAACTCCTTAGCATCATCGCAGGAGCCCAGGGAGCATAACTCTCCCCTCAGTGCCAGGTCCTGGGGTCACACTGAGCCTCTGCCACACCCCACTCCACAGGGGAGCTCACTAACGGGAGAGCCCTCTTAGCTGTGTTAAAACCAAACAAAGGCTTTAGCTCCCTTAGACGCTGCTCAGTAAATCCTGCCCACCTCTGCTCACAACTAGCTCTCCCTGCTACAGCAGGGAGAGACTGGGCCCGGAGCATCCACAAGAAGGGAATTTTTGCCCCCTGTAGTCCCTGTGCTGAATATGACGTCCTCCCTTGCTGAGTTGGAGTCCACCAGCACCGTACAGGAGGACTGGGGGAGGAGGGCTGCCTTAGACAGTCCAGGGTGTTTCCTCCCCCTATAGCCAATGCAAAGGTCTTCCCAGCTGCTACTGGCAGTGTGAAGGCTAAAGAGGAGCCTCCGTGGTGACCAATGTGACATCCCCGAGAAACTGAGTTGAGGCTTCCAGAGGGTCAACCATTCCTGACCTAACAAGTTCCCTGGAGGGAATGCCTCCTGGGGCCTCTGGAATCCCATTCAGAGAAAAGCTGCTAGGTTTAGCACTGAGGTGGGGTGGGGGAAGCTTGTGCTATACAGCTAGGAGCTCACTTTGACTGGAGCTGAGGCTGGAGTCAGGTCCTGGGAGGATCCCCAATGGGGTTCCCTGTGGGGTCTCCTTTCCAAAGAGAAGGCTTGTTTTCCTTGAAAAATAAGGTGCTAGGGACTGAATGGCAGCCTCCCTTCTACAAATGCCATGTGAAGCCTTGTGCCAAAGATCTGTGGCCCTTGGACAGGGGAAATAGCTGGTGCTAGCGCCACGGTCACGGAACTATGTGGATTCAGGAGTGGCAGGTAATGGGATAAGCTGACATTAAAAGGGCCTGCCAGCCCTGATAGCATCTCTCCTCTGGGGATGCTCTGTTCCAGTCATCTTGTGCTGCATCCAAGGTAAAAGCCTCTGGTTTAAAAATTGGAAAAGATTATATTGAGTCACTTTAAAATAATGTGCTTATAAAAAAATCTACAGATTGTTGGTTTCTATATTTCTTACTATGCAATGTGTCCAGAGAAAAGTAAATTCCCAGCTCCGTTTAGATGGGTGCAGGACTACAGCCCAGCTAAGCTTCTAAGCCAGCCCATGTTTAGATCTGAATTTAACACTTGTCTGCTCACAATGCTTGTGATAAGGTGGGGGCCTCGAGTTGCCCCACATGGCAAAGATCTGCTAAAACCTTTCACCCCACTACGATGGCAAAGGAGATGTTACTGAATGATGAGGTTGAGTTAAAATGGCCCTTTTGACTCTTTATAATGTGGCAAAGATTCTCATTTATTATTGACTAAAAAAAGGTGCATTTTGGGTTGTTTCAGATTCTGTCTATGATAAAATAATTCTGCTA
>NW_026068544.1:31900-33593 GCF_014885135.2 Alexandromys fortis
GTGCTGGGCTGATGTCGATGGACTATGGATCCTACCAGCATCTGCAGAAAGAGAAGGCGGCTGGCAGAATGGCAGTCAGAGCTGTGCCAGGCAGAGCCGGAAATGATGGCGAAGCTTGCCTGGGGCACAAGGCTGGGGGTCTGAGCCAAGCAGGTACACAAGACTGAAGGTAAGCGGAAGGTGGGGACAACATTGGTGGACAGGAAGCAAATGATCTGGGCCAGTAGCCTCCCTTCAGGGATGTCGGCCCGACCAGAAAGCTGATACAAGCTCTACAGATGGCAGAGGGAACATCTACACTGACAGCAGGTATGCTTTTGCCCTCACCCATATACACGAAGCAATATACAGACAAAAAGGACTGTTGACATCTGCAGAAATATTGAGCCTCCAGGAGGCCACACATTTGCCAAAGAAGATAGCCATCATACATTGACCAGGACTGAGACACCCAATGCAATGGCTAAGAAGATCAAAAAATCATCCGAAAGTTTGGGATGCCCAAAATAATCATGTCCCATAATAGACCTGCCTTTGGTGCCCAGGTAAGTTAGGGTGTGGTCAAGACATTGGGGATCAATTGGAAATTGTGCTTACCGACCCCAAAGCTCAGGTCAGATAGATAGGATAGATAAAAATCTAAAAGAACAAATTGACATAATTGGCCCTGGAGACCAGCAAAAATGACTGGACAGATCTCCCTCCCTCCTGTCCTGTTCTGGGTTCAAAACACCCCGGCAATCGTTGCCACTAGTTCTGTTGCCTGGCTAGTTAGCTGCTGCTCATGTATCCGCTGACAGTGGCTGACTCTGATGATGGAATCCTGAGCTCAAGGCTTGCACAGGGCAGGCACATCTGCTATAAGGTGGGCTTACATCACCTTTAAGGCTCTTCTTTCCTAAAGTCAGAAACTCACAGGGCTCTGCTCATTTTTTAGTGTCTTTTGAAGCACAATATCAGGCAGCAGAAGCAAAAGAATTCTGTTCTGTTCCTCCTCTGGGTGTCTGGGACCTATTGACAGAAATTATTTTATATAATTTGAGATTTTTCCAGATCAGACCATTTTGTGCAGATAACTGCAGAGAAAAAGCAAACACACCTAAAGCTTCCTTACCTCTTGACAGGTTTTGTTTTTCTACAGAAAAATCTTGTTATAATCTATGGGGTTATAAAATAATATGGCTTTCAGAAGATAAACAGATATGGTTTTGTATATGATAAAATAGATGTTAATGGGATGTTAAAACTTTTTTAATGATATACTTACAAATGTAAAGCCTGGATAAGGTCACTCTCAAAAAAAAAAAAAGGTATTTATGTCCTCATTAGCTGTCCTCTGGCTTTAGGGTTTTTTGTTTTGTTTTGAACATTTGTCATCCTGTATTGCATTTTCTCTCATTGTTTGTTAAAGTTCTCACAATGGACACAACCCTGTACATTTGGATAAAGCTGATGCTACAGGATGCAATGAAAACCCGTGAATGCCATATGGTGCCAGCAGGACCAAAACTGACCTCTCCGACACATTCTCTGGAGTTGAGGATCAACACTCCCGGTGTCTACAGCAAAAGAGATTTGTCTTCATAATACTGAACTTGCATTTTATGAGAAGGCATCCATGTGTTTCTTAGGGCTGAGTTAAGCTCTTTGTAGTCAATAGACTATTATTGCCACAGTGTTGGATGCTATTCCC
>NW_026068544.1:33833-37512 GCF_014885135.2 Alexandromys fortis
AGGATACATGTGCCAAACCTAAAATATCAGCAGTTTACAAAAGAAACAATTCCCCCTATATAGGACCCCAGCTTAACTGCTGTAACATCATTTTACAAGGCTCTTGACAAACAAATGTAAGTGCAGAGTGAGGTCAGGGCCTCTGGCTGCAAAGCAGGATATTTATGAGGTCAGGGCCTCTGGCTGCAAAGCAGGATATTTATGACAGGATGTCTGTCGCCATACCATTTATATGCCCCCTGCCCCATTCTAATCAGACCAATAACCATGCATCTGCTTCTGTAATTTCTTGGCCGCCCTCTTTCCTATAAAAAGACCTTCCCCCAGTCTGCAGTCGCGCAAGTCCTCCGAAAGACTTTGTCGCCTGCAGGTACCTGTGTTTACCCAATAAACCTCTTGCTATTTGCATCCGTGTGGTCTCGGCCTGTTCCTTGGCTTGGGGGAGTCTCCTCTCGAGGGAAGTCCTCTCTGAAGGTCTTTCAGTTTCAATAGTCTGCCTGCACCAAGCGAGGTAGTCCCTTTGTTTAAGAGCTACCCAACCAGCAGGGAGACCTGATCTCAGCGCCAGGAGAGCCAGCATTGGGGAGAGCCATCATTGGGCACAGAGATCTGATCTCAGCACCAGGACAGCTATCACTGGGGAGAGCCATCACTGGGAAGGTACATCAGTAGGCAAGAAGACCTGCTCCTGTTAAAGAAGATCCATAGGGGAGCATTCGGAGGAAGAGATGGGCATCCACCAATGCAAGAATTCACCCAACAATCTGAAATTCAACATGAAACCACCAGAACCAGCGACCTCACAACAGGAGGACAGGAACACCTTAATCAAGAAGAAGTAGAAAAAATTGACTTTACAAAAGTGATTGACGCCCTTAAACAGCATGTAAAGCACACTGTTGTGGGAGGTCCTTCCTCCCCTCCAAGCAATAGCTGCTGAGATACCAGCCCATTGGTGTGTGGTTTCTCTCCCTTTAAAAAAACGACTATATCCTCCACTTGCTCTCTTCACTTCCTGCTCCGCAGGTGACTAGACTCCCTTCCTGGTTGAGCAGAGGGCTGTTGTCTGGGACGGTTATCTGTAAGTTTTTTCCCTTTAAATAAATACCACCCTATTAATCATAACTCCAAACTGGTGTGGCATTGTTCATGACTTACGCCTTCATCTGGCACCCGAACGTTTGGCTTTTAGGACCTCTCCTTCTCCTGCTTGGCTGCTGGCCGCGAGTTTGGCTTGGCGTGAGCCCTCCCTTCCTCAGCCGCGGCCTGTGCCTTGCGGCAGCCGTGTGGCCTGTGCCTTGAGGCAGCCTTGTAGCCTGTGCCTTGTGCATGGAGCCAGCAGTTTAATATAAATTATCACGCACTGGCTTTTCTTGCTGCAGTTCTTTATATTTTTTTAGACACCTCAGATTGACTTCAAGTCCCCACGCACCCTATCATCTGCCTCCCCACGTGGATTTAAACTCCACAGGCCCGCGTAGTCTCTGCCTGAATGGTTTACTCTTTTCTGAGTCGTTTTTAAATCTCCCTTGCAAGTACAGCTCTTAAGTGGTGAGAACCAGAGCACGTGGTTGCAGAAAGCTATGACCCCTCAGGGTGACTCTGTCATGTGGAGGTATACACGGCTTTCGGGTTACTCTTCTCTACACCTCGATTCTGGGTTTATGGTTCTGTGTACAGAATTGATTTAATTACATTTACTTTTTTGAGCAACTTGCATTTCCCAGTTTTTAACAAATACTAGGCCTGAAACAGGACCCCGTTTTCGTAGCGACTTGGCAACAGCGCCACCTGCTGGATAATAGGTAATATGGCAGTTTTCGTTTCCCACATGAATTTTACTGTTTGGGCTACCAATACAATGGGTCTTATCATGCAAGGTTTATATGACTATGAGGATAACTTAATTTACTGGTTACAAGGTTTTAGTATTCTTTTGCATATTCTATCATTTAGGAAGAATATGGCACTCCCAAGAACCATACTATCTTTACTAGAAACTTATGCATGTCAGGAGATTCAGGATTCAAAAGAGTCAATAATAAAGACAATAATAAAAAGACATGAAATGATTGAAGAAATTATTGGAGCTGGTGAACAGAGTAATAAGGCACAAGGACAGGATATAAGGCCAACACCAGCTATCAGAACTGGCTTACCCACGGTTTTAGCGACATACCCTATACTTAATTCTGACAAAGCGTCAACTTCCAAAGGCTCAAAAAGAGTCAGAGAAGCTAGATGGATGCCAATAGCAGTGAATGATCTAAAAGAAATTAAGCAGGCTATTGTTAATTTTGGCTTGCACAATGCATATGTAAAGGAAATGATAAGGACTTGGGCTTCTAATGCTAGAGCTACTCCCTATGATTTCCATCAGTTAGTGTCTGCAGTTTTAGATAAGGGACCTTCCTTGATGTTTGGAATTTATTTCAGAGAAGAATACAAACATATGGAACAGCAAGGAAGAGCAAAAGGTGTCGAGGTTTCCCAAGATCAAATTCTTGGTGCAGGAGAATATGCTGATCCACAGGTCCAAGCTCTTTATGACGATGAAGTACTGTGTCTATGTCACCAAGCAGCTTTAAATGCTTGGAATAGGATACAAGATCCAGCAAAAAGGGTTGAATCATATACCAGAATTAGGCAGGGACAGAGAGAACCCTTTATTGACTTTTTGCAAAGATTAATTAAGGCTCTGGACATAGGGGTAACAGACCCAGAATCTAGACGAATACTTCTTGAATCTCTAGCTTTTGAGAATGCAAATATAGAATGCAAAAAGATAATTGGGCCTTTAAAGTCTAGATCAGCACCTATGGATGAATGGATTCAGCATACGATGAATGTTGAGGCGTTTAGCTATAATGATGAATCTTGGGTAGGAGAAGCGGTTTCCACAGCAATGAGGAGACATCAAACTGCCAGGTGTTTTAATTGTGGTAAATTAGGACATCTGAAAAGGGATTGCAAGCACAGAATTTCTAGGAATAATATCTCCTCTGGGAATGACAAAAATAGAAGACCTAAGCCTTCGGGTATATGTAGGAGATGCAGTAAAGGTCGAGACTGGTCCAACGAATGCAGGTCAACAACAGACAAACAACGCAACCTGATACCATCAGGAAACTCCTTGAGGGGCCTCTCGCAGGCCCCCAAGCCAACAGTGGCCCAGTCATTTCTGGTCACAGTGGAGAATGTGCCTCACCAAGAAAATTAAAAGCTCTAATTTCTGCTCTAAAAAGTAAAACTGGTCTAAATGATAAATCATGCATGGAGAATGAGTCAAAAAAAAAAAAACCCAGTAGGACAGAGTAAACGTATATTTTGGCAGACTTCTATTAACGATCGAAGACCAAAGCTAAGAGTCTGTATAAATGGTACTTTTATTGAAGGCTTATTAGACACAGGTGCAGATGTAAGTATCATTACTCCAGAATCTTGGCATCCAAATTGGACTCTTCAAGAGGTAGATGTTCAGTTTCTGGGAATTGGAACCCTATCGCATGTAAAACAAAGCACAAGATGGGTCGAATGCATAGGGCCCGAAGGGCAAATAGGAAGACTAAGGCCATATATAGCCAATATTGCAATAAATTTATGGGGCCGTGACCTGCTACAGCAATGGAATACCCAGATTAACATTCCTGTAGTTCCAGGAACTCATAATTCTGGGAAA
>NW_026068544.1:42864-45031 GCF_014885135.2 Alexandromys fortis
GAGAGATTATACTCAGTATAGATAGATAATCTTCAACCTCTTTGAAGAGCTGTAGAATATGGCCTTTAATCTAACTCAGAGTTTTGTGGTAGTGAGACACAATTGCTCCTGGCAACACCGCTCTATTCCCGAGAGAATGTTGAGCACCAAAGACACTCCACCTGGAGCCTTTCTTTTTGGCAGAACTGGCCTTGGGGCAAAGAAATGCCCATACCTCAACCACTGACAGAGATACAGAGCATGCATCAATGGATAAAACAGGACTGTCATATCCTGCCAAGACAGCGTAAGATAGTTTTGAAAAGTTGCTTGCCTTTGAAAATGGTATGTCAGTTATGTTAGGCCTTAGCCAAAGTTGGTTGCTTCAATGCTGCAAACATGACTTTGGGTGATTGGCCAGGTAGCTAGTTATCTCTGTGATTTGTTGCATGTTTTGGAAGTTGTTTTACTGAACTTCCTAATTATCCAGGTAACATTATTTCCCTTCTCATATCTTTGATGGGGTTGAAGACTATATAAATGTAGTTACTTTTCTCTCACGACTTGGCCAAGTTATTTATTATACAAGACCTAAGCTAGTTAGAATAGGATATTAGTACTTATTGTATATAATTTCGTAGTAGGTTTAGAACTCTCTTACTTAAACAAAAGGGGGAGGTGTTGCGGGAGGTCCTTCTGCCCCTCCAACCAATAGCTGCTGAGATACCAGCCCATTGGGGCGTGGTTTCTCTCCCTTTAAAAAAACAGCTGCTTCCTCCACTCTCTCTCTTCACTTCCTGCCCCACTGGTGACTAGACTCCCTTCCTGGTTGCGTAGAGGGCTGTCGTCTGGGACAGTTATCTGTAAGTTTTTTCCCCTTTAAATAAATACCACCCTATTAATCATAATTCCAAACTGGTGTGGCATTGTTCGTGACTTACGCCTTCAGAACACCCTTATAGAAATGGATGAGAAATATAACAGAAAGTTTGAAGAATTGAATAAATCAGTGAATGATACCCTAGAAAACCAAGGAAAAAACAATCAAACAGATAATAGAAACAGTTCAAGACTTGAAAACTGAAATGGAGGCAAAGAAGAAAACACAAACAGAGGGTTGGCTGGACATGGAAAATTTAAGTAAACAAACAGAGACTACATAAACAAGCATAACCAACAGAATACAAGAGATAGAAGAAAGAACCTCAGATTCTGAGGATACCATAGAGAAAATAAACACACTGATAAAGAAAACAGCAAGTCCAACAAACTCTCATCACAAAACATTCAGGAACTCTGGGACAGAATAAAAAGACCAAACCTAAGAATAATAGAAGGAGAAGAAGTGCAGCTCAACAGTCCAGAAAATATATTTAATAAAATTAGAGAAGAAAACTTTCCCAACCTAAAGAAAGATATACCTATGAAGGTTTAAGAAGCACACAGAACACCGAATAGGCTGGATCAAAAAAAAAAAATCCCCTCGACATATAATAATCAAAACAAAAAGCATACAGAATAAAGAAAGAATATTAAGAGCTGCAAAAAAAGGCCAAGTTACTTATAAAAGTAAACCTATCAGACTTACATGTGGCAGATTAGATTAATGCAGACAAATTGTAATAAATATAAACATAACTTTAATGGAAAAATCAGACTCACAAAACCAAGGTTCCCGCGGAGCACAGGAAACAGGAAGGGGCGCACAGGCCCCTGCGTGCCAAATTTATCAGTAAACATTTGCCAGAGGCAAACAGGACCCCTTAGAGGCTGGCCTAACCCTACATCTCCCCCTTTTGTCTAAATAAGACAGAACTAAACCAACTACAACTATAAACAATAATAACAAATAATAAATATAACAAACAGTATAGAGAACAAAAGTTTTGCTAGACATTCTATCTCAAGGAGTCTAAATAATGTAGAGAGTACTACAATTATATAATCTTCAACTCCATCAAAGATCTGAGAAAGGAATAAATATTACTTAACAAATGAGAGATATCCAAAATGTGCAACAAATGACAGAGACAACTGACTACCTGCGCAATCACCCAAATTCTCGTTCGCAATGTTGAGTCAACCAACTTTGGCTAAGGCCTAACATAACTGACATACCATTATCAAATGCAAGGAACTTTCTTAGAATTATCCTACCCTGTCTTGGCAAGATAAGACAATCCTGTTT
>NW_026068544.1:50700-52021 GCF_014885135.2 Alexandromys fortis
AACATGACAAATATATAATTCTCAATACCTATCTAACTTGAAGACTAAGAGAATAAACAACTGTGCAATATATGAAGACAATGATCTTCACCTGTAAACAATGTCATCACATATCAAATGTAAACAATGTTATTACATAAATAGTATCAGAGGTAGAAATGTACATTGTGATATGGTAGATGTATCGATACAATATAAGCATACTCTTATACAAAAACAGAGGAACACTCCCATTCAATATTCAATATATCAATATACAGGAAACAGTACCAATACAATTTTCTAAAAACAGTAACTCACAAATACCAATCATCCCATCAAACAAGTTAATGCCCTACTTTTTTTTATATATCCCAAATTTCATAAAATATCTCCTCATCCCCTCAACCCCAAACCTACCACTAAAATATGTCCCTAACCCTGAGGGCAAACTCTGTTGGGAGAGGGGACGTCATCCTCTAAGATTGCTTCAAGCTGACATGGGGGCGACGTTCTCCTTAGGGGCTCCTGTGAAAGCAAATGATGTTAAAATTCCCAAATTAAACTTTGTCCTAAGAAAATTATAACTAGTCCCTGAGCGCCTTCAGAAGGTCCGGCCAGAATGTTGTCAAAAATGTGCACCCACGCCAGTAGTGGTGGCGCATGCTGGTAGGATTTGCTGAAAGGAGGCAGAGGCAGGAGGATCAAGAGTTCGAGGCCAGGCTGGGCTACAGCACCTAGTGCGGCCGAGGGCAGGCAAGCGGCCAGGCCTACGCGGGGGAGGGAGGCTCGTGCAGGCCTATGCACTGCGATGACTGCGGGGCAGCCAAGCACCCCAGGACCTGCTGTGGGCGCCAAATATGGCAGATTAGATTAATGCAGACAAATTGTAATAAATATAAACATAACTTTAATGGAAAAATCAGACTCACAAAACCAAGGTACCCAAGGAGCACAGGAAACAGGAAGGGGCGCACAAGCCCCTGCATACCCAATTTATCAGTAAACATTTGCCAGAGGCAAACCCGCCCCCTTAGAGGCTGGCCTAACCCTACACTTACACCTGAATTCTCCTTGGAAACCATGAAAGCCAGAAGGTCCTGGATAGATGTACTGCAAAAACTAAGAGAACATGGATGCAAGCCCAGACTACTATACCCAGCCAAGCTTTCGTTCACTATAAATGGAGAAAATAAAATTTTCCAGGATAAAAACAAATTTAAACAGTACGTAGCCACAAATCCAGCCTTACAGAAAGTAATAGAAGGAAAAGCACTAACCAAGGAGTCCAACAATAACCACAGTAACTCAGACATCTAGAGACCCTTCACCAGCACAACTC
>NW_026068544.1:58142-58662 GCF_014885135.2 Alexandromys fortis
AAAAAAAAGAAGCAGACTAACCTAGGAGGAGTAGAAGACTGGAAATAATCAAACTGAGGGCTGAAATCAACAAAATAGAAACACAGAAAACAATCCAAAGAATCAATAAAACAAAAAGCTGCTTCCTGGAGAAAAATCAACAAGATTGATAAACCCCTATCCAAACTAATCAAACGGCAGAGAGAATTTGCAAATTAATAAGATCAGAAATGAAAAGGAGGACATAACCCCAGACACAGAGGAAATTCAGAGAATCATTAGATCTTACTACAAAAGCATGTATGCCACAAAACTAGAAAATATAAAAGAAATGGACACTTTTTAGATAAATACCATATACCAACGTTAAACCAGGAACGGGTGAACAATCTAAATAGACCTCTTAGTCGCGAAGAATTAGAAGCTGTTATCAAAAACCTCCCTACCAAAAAGAGCCCAGGACCAGATGGTTTCAATACAGAATTCTACAAAAACTTCCAAGACTACCTAATACCTATACTCCTTAATGTATTTCACAATA
>NW_026068545.1:0-12378 GCF_014885135.2 Alexandromys fortis
CCTGGAGATTCAAATGGACAGCTTTTTTTCTAGCATGTCTCAGGTACACTGCCCACAAACAAGTCATCCAGGGACCCTGTACCTGGGCAAGGACCGTCTTTGTAATCTGTAGGATGAGGTATCCTCCCCCTATCTTCCTCCTCTGTTTTGTTTCTCAAGGGAGGAAAAACTGAGTCCCATGAGAATCAGCAGAGTCCTCAGGGATTGGAGGCAGAGAGGGACAACTAGACCCTAGAGAGGGACAACAGATGGTCTCCTCATGTTTCTTTATTATGCTCTATCACATGGGACATGAGTGCTGTATCCTTCTGAGAGTCACTTAACAAATGAGTCTGAGACCAGCCACAGCCTCACAGTGAGAGCCTGTTTTCAAAATAAATACATAAGCCCTTCCCAGAACTAAAAGCACTTTGACTTGTTGAATGATTATCAAAATTATCACCATTCTGATAATTATGTTTGTGATACACTTTATTCCATGTCTCAATCCCCTCTCCTAAAACCAACTTCTGTTTCTCCAAGAAGCAGTTTCCTGTGCTGTGTTTGCAGGTGTTCTGCTAGAAGGGAAAGAAGTAACGAACCACCTGATACACACGACTGAGATACCAACGGGATTGTTTGAATCTGCCCAAGTTTGAAAGCATTGATTCTTCTGCTCTGATTTCAATTTCAGTCTTGCTGTAGCTGAGATTCGGCTCAGAGATGCCTGCTGCAGTGACTCAAAGTGCTTCCATGAGCATGCTAGAGACAGAACCCACTAACACAGATTTCCAACAGGAAGGAGAGATTGGTATGTATTTGATGTAACAAGAATCAAAATAAAAGAGGATAGAGGAGCTTCACCAGGGTCTCACGGAGAAATAGAGCCTCCTGTCTAGTAGCCTGTCATTCTGGCTCTCTGGAAAAGTGGAGATGCTTAAAGGCCTCTTGCATATTAGTTTCTCTATCTGAGTATATAATACTCAACTATTTCTGAGCAAGAGAAATGAGCAAGGAATCAATTTATAAGAGCCTAAAGCATACTTTTTGTTCAGTTGAATTTTTAGGTTTTGTTTGATTGTTTTGTTTTTGGTGTGTATGTGTGTGTGCCTGCGTGTACGCCTATGTGCATGCCCAATTGTGTATACTTGTCTGTCTGCCTGCATGCATGCATGCATGAATGTATGAGTGCCTGCCTACCTGCCTACCTACCCAGGCGCCCATGTGTGCACGTGTGTGTGTGTGTGTTTATTTTTAGCTTTCTAGTCTACTATGTCTGGATATTTGAACTCTGGTGAGTTAAGAAAGTTGCTCTAGACCATGCTCCTTATGTCCCGGAGTAAAGGAAACTCTAACAGCACAGGTTTCAATGTGCACAGCTAAGAAAGTTCCCTATGGGGCTGGGACCTAAGGTTTTCAGATCCAGTGTGATTCAAAGGAAAGCTGGGAGGCACAGCAGAGGTTGACTCCCTACTCAAGCAAATCTTTTGATATTTCTGGTTCATGGAAAATTATGGAAATGGAGAATCCTGTGGAATTTCTGTTAAACTGTCTTCTGTATTTGGAAAAAAAACTGTTTCATTCTTTTATTTTTCTTCCTTTATTCCCTCTTCCTTACTTTAAATTTTCTTTGCTTACTTGCTTGTTTTAATGAAAGGATATGGACTTTCTGGAAAACAATGTTCATAATTACCAAAAATCTACTCAAGGTCATGAGGAATGTAGATATTTTTCAACTTAGTCATATAGTCCCATATCTGAAACTGTTTTTATTCTACAAATAGAATCACATTCTTGCCCATATTTCTATGAAAAAGGTAGCTAAGGCAGATAATTTAATGTTGGGGTTGGGAGGGTATGTGTGATATTTTCTATAGTAAACATTTAGGATTTAGTTTCAGAAAAGAAGAAGAATTAAAGAAGGGAAACAATAACAGTCACATATGCAAGTACATAAATAAATAATTTTCAGAAGTGAAACATCCAAATGGATTTGGGGGGACCATTTTAAGAAAAAGTTGCATATTACCATATTGAAAAAGAAAGCCATTGTAGAAATCCTGATGCACTGAATTCAATGGATATCTTTGTTTAATGTACAAATGGAAAAAAAGGGTGAAAAGTTTCTATGGAGCCAAAATCCAAAGGACACTGTATAAGCTGTCCCAGAGTCTTCGGAGAGTCCAAGCAGTTCTTCAGAAAAAGAGTGAAAAGGTGCAGCTTTGGTGGACCTAAAGTTAGTGAATCAGAACACGGAGAAGCTCAGATCTGATTTAGAACTCAGAAAAGCCAGCGAGCTTCACAGACAGCTTGGCTACAGCTCCACAGGTGACAATGGTGTGCCATGTCTACCCCTAGACAAGAAGCAGATTCTGTTCATCTGAGAGGTGGAAATAGACTTCAGGGGAGCACTGATATTTCCATTGGCCTCAAAGACTGCTGTAGCATTGCCTGCTCAAGATTCTCCAAAATTATTCACATTATGTGCTAACCCTGAGGAACTGATATGATGTGTTTCTGCTAGGAAGATCTAGGGATCTATTTCTAAAGCTGCTCATCAGACAAGCTTAGTGTCAGTTACAGCCTCATGCACAGCATCCACACAGGGAGCTCTCTTAGAGGAAAGGAAATAGAGACTCAGTCACTTCTGACCTCTCACCTGGAAATAACCAAAGAAGTTTCCTATTTCAAAGAGAATTAAAAGAGCTCACCATTGGGACCTGTGCTTCTAAATCTGTTTGGCCTATTTCTGTCTCCTATCCTTTGTCAGTTTTTCCTAAGTGTACACTGAGAGTCTGTTATCTTGGAGTTTAGAAGAAATGAACAAAATGTGATGGTTAAAGTCAGCTGGGGGTTTTTGTTTGTTGTTTGTTTGTTGTTTTTTGTTTTGTATTGTTTCTCTGTGTAGCCCTGGCTGTTCTGGAATTCTCTTTGTAGATCCTCATTCCTCTGACTCCCCAGTGCTGGGATCACATAACGAAAATTCTGTTTCTCCTTTATCCAAGTCTTCTGTAGACGAGGACATCATTTATGAACCAAGATCTTCTGTGAAGTGCTGTAGGAAATCCTATAGCCAATGGCCCTGAAGTTACCCACCAAAGAGGCATTGCCTCTTTTATTATTTCTGCCAAAGTAAAGCATGCATCTGCTCTCTTACCGCAGCTGCAGGAATGGGTTTCTGTTCTCTGTTCTCGCAGAGGATTCTGATTTGTGAGTCTACTACTAATTAAATAACCATCTATTATTCTCAATTCTGAGCTAGTGTGGGATTTCTTTTAAGTGACCTTCATCAGTAAAGGGCATTTGCAGTAGAGGAATACAAGTCAAATCTACAGATGATTTTGAGGTAAATTTACTGTTTTCCCTAAAATCTTCTTGAGATTAATATTCTCGTACTTATATTTCTAGATAAAGCGCTCCAAGGAAAATGTCTCAGAATGGTCTCTACCATCATTCCTGTAAAGCTATATTGCTGCTATGTAGTGAACATGGGTCTCACTGTGGCTGTAATTACACTTGTAGCTTTGTCAGGTAAGTGACTTATTCCAAAGCATTCTGTTCACATTTACATTGTCGGTTACTCTTATAAGCTGATACCGTATGGAAGGACTCATGCTGAGGACTCCAGAGAAAACACGCCAGAAATTTCTGTTCTCTGGAAACTTAGGGTCTAGCAGGAAGATGCAATGAAAAAACAGCACAGGCTGTGGTGTGCACAGAAGACCAGGCTCAGCATCCCTGGGAAGTGGATTCTANTTATTCCAAAGCATTCTGTTCACATTCACATTGTCGGTTATACTTATAAGCTGATACTGTATGGAAGGACTCATGCTAAGGACTCCAGAGAAAACACGCCAGTAATTCCTGTTCTGTGGGAACTTAGGGTCTAGCAGAAAGATGCACAGCACCGGCTGTGCTGTGCACAGGAGGCCAGGCTCAGCATCCCTGGGAAGTGGATATTCAGTAATTCTAGAGCAGTGCTTTTAAACCTTCTTAACATGGCAAACCTTTGATATAAATTCTCATTTTTGTGGTGAACCCCAATCATAAAATTATTTTCATTGTTACTTCATAACTGTAACTGTGTTACCATTGTGAACTGTAATGTAAACATCCAATATTTTCTATGGCTTAGACACATGCCATGTGGGGTATCTATTCAAGGTAGAGAAGAAGGAGAGGAAAACTAAGCAGAGATTCACAAGGAAGCTACTGCAGCCAAAAGGAAGTGAGAACAGTGAAGAGTACTATCATTGGGGAAGGTACAGGAAATCCCACCCCCATGACTCCTGGTTTCAGTTAATATCTTCAACCACAATCTGAAGATATTAAATAGAAAATTCCAGAACATGTGATTCCTAAGTTTTTAGCTGGAGATTGTTCTGAATAATGTGATAAAAATCTTGAATAACTTTGCTCCCATAGCCAGAGAGTCATTTTGATGACATCAATGAATAATACACAAAAGTCTAGACAGGGCAAACATTTGCCATCAAGTCTTGGTTAATGTAGCCTAAACTATTATATAGCTCAAAAAATAGTCAAATAAAAAGAAGGGACAGTCATTCTCACTGCCTGTTGCTTTGGTCCTTTTCACTGAGGCCTTGTGCACCTGAGAACAGCTACAAAAATTCCCCATCACTAAAGGGTGGGCAGTCATTTCTGGTATTTAATATGCCCTATCAGGTCACATATTTCCTAGAACTCACTAGACCTTTGAAAAAGGAGTGCATTCATTCTTATCTGTTAAAGTAAGGAAAAGGCAAAGTTATAAAAGAGGAATATCTATTATTCTTCTAAAATGCCCTCTGAATACTTGCAGCCTTCAGACCTTCTTTTACATGCACACAGATACGCGGACACACACACACACAGAGGGGGAAGGAGCAAGACGGGGGGAAGGAGAGAGAGGACACATTTACATCCATGTATATGTAGGTATATAATCATTTTATTATAATAGACTCAGATTAAAACATCACACAGCTCCATTAACATGGGCCCTCAAAAGCATGTTAAGTTTCAAACTCAGGTATCTCACCTAACTGCTCTACAGTTAGGATAGCCACACTGAAGCTATGGAATTTCAGTTATGATTTTAGACTTTATATGTCAGTTAAATGAAGTACAACAGAGTTTAAACTAGAAAACTAATTCTTTGCTGTTGAAATAGGAGCGGCAGGGCTGCGTCCCCGGCACCCGGCCGCCCGCATGGCTAGTTTATACCCAGAAATAATTACACGGAAACTGTATTCTTTCAAACACTGCCTGGCCCGGCTAGGTCCAGTTTCTTATTGGCTAGCTCTTACATATTGTTCTAACCCATTTCTAATATTCTGTGTAGCCCATGAGCTGGCTTACCAGAGAGGATCTTAACCTGCATCTGTCTGGAGTGGGAGCATCATGGCGACTCCTCCTCTAACCTTCTTTCTCCCAGAATTCTCTTCTGTATACTCCGCCTACCTAATTTTCTATCCAATAAAATGGGCCAAGGCAGTTTCTTTATTAGTAAGAAATCATTCCCACATCATTTCCCCTTTTTCCGTTTAAACAAAAAAGAAAGGCTTTAACTTTAGCATAGTAAAATTACATATAACAAAACAGTTATCAAGTAAGAATTACAGTTACAATATTTATATCTATTTTATCTCTTATCATAACTAAGGAAAACTATAACTATTTATTCTTCAACTCCATCAAAGACTCCAGAAGGATATAATATTATCTAAGTAAACAAGAAATAAGAAAACTCTAGAAATGACAGAGACATCTCGCTGCCTGGACAGTCACCCAAAGTTCCTCTGTACCGTTGGGGCATCCATCTTCGGCCTACAGGCCCATGGTATCCAGATACATTTCCATGAAGCAGGAAATTTTAAAGACAGTTCAGTCACTTTCTGCTGTGTTCTGTAGAATGTCTTGTAGACTCTTTCATGAATCAGGAACCCCGAAAGACCATCTCACCTTTAGGCAAGTTCAGCAGTCCTCTCTCTGAGGGTTCTCTGTGTCCAGTTTATGCAACAGTCCAGGCAAGAGCAGTTTCTTGCCCAAATGACTATCCAACTCCATAAGGATCCTCTTCGATGCCCATCTTCCTCTTGAAGTAGCTGGTGCTGCCAGGAGCAGACGTGTCTCCTTGTCATGAAAAGTCCTAAGTTATTAAAATATTTTAAATGCCATATTCTGCAGTCTTTGAAAGATATGAAGAATGCCTATCTAATTGAAATATATCTCTATATATCTAGAAAATCTAACTAACATGACTACAAGCTTAACTATTAGCAATGATTATCCATTAACAACCTATATTTCCTAATTATACATTACATTTTAAGTGAACTACATAATCACAATACCTTAATCAAGTTCAAAAATACATATACATATAACAAAATTGACCTTAAAATCCATACCAATGCAAATTATTCATATCTATATCATATCCCCCTTTAAATGTAAAAGAACATTTATAAACAATATTTGGGAACATGGGCGTAGTTTTTTCTCTCCAAACTGCTTCCTGCTGAATGGGGGCACTGTTAATCAGATCATTTAGGGTGTAACCTGTGTGTCAGGTTCATCTCGGTTGGCAGTTGAGTGAAGTAATTTTTTGAGGGTGTTCACAGCAACCTTTCAGGAGGGCGTGGTCTATCATACCATACCGGGATAGATGCAATCCATAGGGTCACATCCTCTGTGGAAACAAAAGAAGACCCTCTCCAAAGCATCATATCCTTAGATCCAAATTTTGAAGTCAAGATACCTTTAGAACATATGTGCAGGTTCAGCTTAGCAGCCCATATAATAAAATGTCTCTTTGTACTTAGCTCCTTCACAGTCAAAAATTTTAAAGAAAACACAATGTACATAATCCAGACTCTCTGTGAATTTTTCATTTTTACGTGGCTTATTTTTCTTTATTTCTCTTAATCTATAACTATCTGTACTTCTGTACTCTGTCTCTTTAAAGACTTTACCCTTTTTCTTTTTAAGACATTAACTTTATTCTTTATATTCTCTTTTTTTCCCCAAGCCTACGTACATTCATCCAACGGTGTCTGAATCTGTTTTACTGTGAATCTGTATTTTTTTTTTTATTATCCAGGAGCATTTCTTAAAATGTTAAGCATTTCTTAAAAACTTAAGTTGCACCATGTATAGGTAATACGGTACTGCCTGTGTCCTGCCCAGTCTAAACCTTAACTGCACGGTTTTAAGGTAATTACGGTAGTTCCTGCCTGAGATCAGCACAGTTCAGCAAGGAGCAGCCGCTCCTGCCTCAGAGTCATTTGGTGCTTTTGAGCTGAGCACAGTTACAGGCAAACAGCAGTTTACATTGGAGCCGCAATCAGCAATTTAATTTTGAGACTGAGTGTGCAGCACAGAAACTCTTTTTATCCAAGTTACAGCCAAATCTGACACGCAGAGCACTGCGCAGTCTGAAAACGCGTCTCTGTATGGCAGCAGGAATCCGCCATGCTCTTCCGCCTGCCTAAGCCTGATTCCGCCATCTGCCCAGGTGTAGGCAGGGAACGCTGAGCCATCGGCAGGTCTCAGAGCAATCTCCTCCGATCCCAAGTGGGAACAGAAACATCCAGTCCCATAAAAGCCTTGAAATGCTTTAAAGCCAGAGTTCACGCTGGCAGCATAGCACCAGGAAGCCGCGCTTTAAAATGACGCAGCTTTTTTTCTCTGCTGCTGTTGCTGAATCAGGAATCTCTCTACAGCATGTCACCAACAAAACAGCAAAAATCTGTGTTAAACTCTGTTTCCCTTATTTTTAAGCCTTCTCAGGTTTTTAAGTGGATTTAGCCCCACGTTGGGCGCCATCTGTTGAAATAGGAGCGGCAGGGCTGCGTCCCCGGCACCCGGCCGCCCGCATGGCTAGCTTATACCCAGAAATAATTACACGGAAACTGTATTCTTTCAAACACTGCCTGGCCCGGCTAGGTCCAGTTTCTTATTGGCTAGCTCTTACATATTGTTCTAACCCATTTCTAATATTCTGTGTAGCCCATGAGCTGGCTTACCAGAGAGGATCTTAACCTGCGTCTGTCTGGAGTGGGAGCATCATGGCGACTCTCTCTCAGCTTCTTTTTCCCACAATTCTGTTCTGTTTTCTCCACCCACCTAAGGGTTGGCCTATCAAATGCAAATGGGCCTAGGCAGTTTCTTTATTAATAAGAAATCACTCCCACATCATTGCTAACATTTTTTATAACTTGTATGCTTTTGCTGCATCCTTTCCCTCCTTGTCACCTTATGTCACTCTTCTTTGTTCTCCTTTCTATGTGTTACACCATGATCACACTCACAGCTCTTCACACTGCATCTCAGGCTGGGATTGCATGTGACAGAGAACATGCGTCTTTTTATTTCAAGTTTATGTGACTAAACTTAATATCCTACCATCCCAAACACTTTGCTACAAATTTTATTTTTCTTTAAGGCTGAAACATTATTCAATTTTGGATGTGTTCCACATTATTATGTACTCCTCAGTAGATGGGCATCCAGGTCAGGTCCATTTCCTTCAGTGGTAAATAGGGCGGCAATAAACATGGAAGACAAGACTCTCTGTGGAAGGAGGTGTTTTCTCCATATATGACAAGGAGTGACATAGATAAGTCACATAACAGGTCTCTTTTTATTTTCAGTGAGGAACTTCCATATTACATGTATCAGTTTGTATTCCCACCAGCAGTGAATAAGTGTTCCCATTTCTGCTCATGGTTCTAACATCTGTTGTAAGTTTCTTCATGATGGTCATTCTGAGCTCCTCTAAGAAGAGCAACAAATGTGTGTGTGTGTGTGTGTGTGTGTGTGTGTGTGTGTTAGAGTTATAAGAAGGACTTGAACAAAGTTTTAGTATCAAAGACCTATTTTGACCATATTTTGCAGGCTGACATTTTTCTATAGTAAATCCAGGCAAGTGAGAAGTTCTTTTTGTATTGTCAAGAAAAAAAGGAGCATGTGAAGGAGCCTTAAGGGAAAGAAAGCTGTAGGATTCCAGGAATCAGGAACATCCTTAATTGAATGGTAGCATAGAAATTGTTTCCTTTCAGGGTTTTGTGTCTTTAGTCCCAGCACTCAGGAGGTACAGACAGGAGGATTAACTATACACTCTAGACAAGTGTGGTCTATAGAGGAGTATCCAAGCCAGGAAGGGGGTCATAGTGAGATTCTGTATCAAAACACAAAATATGAAAAAGAAGAAAATATCATTTCCTCAGAGCCCACTGGATGTTTCTGAATTGGGGACCTTCCTGTTAGGAGGACTCTCTCAGTGATCAGTTAAGAAAGCTACTTCAAAGCACACATCAGACAACTGAGATTTATATAGATAACCAAGACAGAAGACTTTGAAATGTTTATTATATTTCCTGAATTGTCTACATTTCAGTAGGAAAAGGAAAACTAGTCACTGAGTGCCCTGGACCTTGTTCTCCCACCTGCCCAACAGACTGGATTGGATTTGGAAGTCAATGTTTTCATTTTTCTGAACACACAAATAACTGGACATCCAGCCAGACCTTCTGCATGGCACTAGCGGCCCATCTAGCTCTATTTGACAGTCTGGATGAGCTGGTAAGAAAGGAACAGGAATTGATTTGTTATTTATTATGTTTAGTGTGTAATTCTTTGAAATAGTGAGCATAAGTCTGAAACATGAGGAAGCATTTTACCCTAGACCCTGGGGGACATAAAAGTACATTGATGTGTGCCATTTGCTGATGTTATTGCGTCTGACTAAAACCCTGAGACATTCTAGAGACTGTTGATCATGTGGTGTTCATTATAAACCTGTAATGTCAAGCATACAAACTACTGAAATACTTGGTGGTCATAAAACCTTCACAGAAACTGTCAAGTATTGTATACTAAAGGTGACCACTGTTAATAACTGCCAGATAAGGTTAACAAGGGACTTTCCCAGTCACAGTGGCACAGGTAGTCATCCATATACTTTGGATTATAGATGGAAATTCATCCACTGATATCTGAGACCTCTTATGACTCCAAGGTTGGTGACCCTCTGTTACACCCTGTTGCCTTCCCCCCCCCCAAAAAAAAGGAGTCTGTAGGGCAAAGACTCAAAGGCCATCTGAAACAGGGAAACACATTTTTGTTTTGTTTTCTGTGTTTTATGATAGAATTTTCTGAAGAGATACAATGGTGATTCTGACCACTGGATCGGTCTTCACAGAGAGTCACCAGAGCACCCTTGGATGTGGACAAACAACACTGAATATAACAGCTTGTATGTTTGCAAACTACTTTTCCTTCTACAGTGTTCCTGAGTTGTAATTATGTGAGCTGTGACCATAAGAGAGAAAATCCTGAGTCTTGTGGAGCCAAATGTACTAGAAAAATAGAACAATAAACCCTTAGTTTGAAGGAGTATCTCAGAACTAGGGTGTATGCTTATATACAATAGATAATTCATAGGAAATTCCACATCCTACAAATTTAATTATTTTCTGTGTGTTCCTATTTAATAGCCATCATTGAAAGCATTTTTTTAGTGTGACGTCTGCTGAAATCCTTAGCTTGATGATGGTATCTGGGGTAGTGGCAGTCTGTTCTATCACCAACTGAAAACTTGATGATAAACACCCTTATTGGCTGTTTATAGAATTACAGATGGGGATTAATGACTCTGAAACACAAGGAAACCACTGCAGAACTGCTGGATAGTATGTGTCTGATAGCTGTGTGCACAGCTACACCTGTTCACAGAAACAGAGACTCCTAGGAAATTGGGAGCCTCTTCTAAAGTCTCATCATTAAAGAGCACTAAGACAATTCCTGGATGTAGACATAGCCATTTCAAATGGAGCTATTTAAGTGAAAAATTAAGACACAGACTTACATATATCATTAAAGATGCATCAGAAATTTACTAAAAATTGAATTTTCCTCATTTAATACATGTGTAAAATACTTCAAAACAAAATTGAAAAGTCACCTTTTTGAGGCCAAACAAGGAAGCAGTTCATTTTCACATGACATCAAGCACCAGTCAAACACGTTCTACACACATTATAGGATCAATTTTGAAGAATGATAAAGATGTAGTGTTCAAAATGAATGCCAAGAATGTAAAGGATGCTAAGTCTAACTGGTAAAGGTAGTTCTTCATGAACTCTGCCTTTCTTTGATTCTTATTACAAATTAGCAGTGAAGATGGATGAGATATGGTTGCTGGATTGAATCAGTGTCAGTCTGTGCAGAAAATGTGCATGTTTGTTGTTTTAGGGATCCTGTCCGAGGAGAAGAAGAATATGCCTACCTGAGTGACAGTGGAATCAGCAGTGGCAGGGGCTACATACATAGGAAATGGATTTGTAGCAAGCCTAAAGCTATTCTTTGTCAGGGCCATGGATTTTAAATCCAGGGTAAGGAGAGTGTCAGAGCATGCCTGAAAAAGAGAAGATCTCCAGTTTCTGCTCCACTCCTCATCTGCTAAAATCATCATCAAAATGGCATGATAATCTGTGTTGATAGCAAAGATGAAATTTCACTGAGAGGAATATACATTAGGGTGGTGTGGGAAATTTTTATGTATATGTTTTGCTTTTATTAATAAATAAATAAGCTTCCTTGGCCCGTGATAGGGCAGAGCAGATTTCGGAAGGGAAAACTAAACTTAATGCTGGTAGAAAGAAGGCAGAGTCACGAGACACCATATAGCTACCCATAGGTGACAGACATATGGGAACCTTGCCAGTAAGCCACAGCAACATGGTGATACACAGATTAATGAAAATGGGTTAGTTTAAGATGTAAGAGCCAGCCAACATGAACCTAGAGCTAATAGGCCAACCATTGGTTTAATTAATACAGTTTCCTTGTGATTATTTTGGACCTACGATGTTGTGATAGGAGCGGTGGGCTATATTCCTGGCACCCGGCCGCCCGCATGGCTAGCTTTACCCAAAATAATTACACAGAAACTATATTCTTTTAAACACTGCTTGGCCCATTAGATCTAGCCTCTTCTCGGCTAACTCTCGCACCTGAACTAGCCCATTTCTAATAATGTGTGTGGCACCCCAAGGTGCGCTTACCAGGAAGATCCTAGCCTACATCCATCCTGGGTCAGAGCTTCATCGTGTCTGCCCCCGAGAGGAAAGGAAATGGCATCTGAGCTCACTTCCTCTTCCTCCCAGCATTCTGTTCTGTTTTACTCCACCCACCTATGTTCTAACCTATGAGGGCCAAGCAGTTTCTTTATTACTTAACCAATGAAATCAACAGATTGATATATGACACTCCCATATCATTTCCCCTTTTTCTGTTTAAACAAAAAAAAAGGCTTTAACTTTAACATAGCAAAATTACATATAACAAAACAGTTATCAAGCAAGAATTACAGTTATGATATTTATATCTATT
>NW_026068545.1:13536-16176 GCF_014885135.2 Alexandromys fortis
CCCCCCCCCCAAAAAAAAGGAGTCTGTAGGGCAAAGACTCAAAGGCCATCTGAAACAGGGAAACACATTTTTGTTTTGTTTTCTGTGTTTTATGATAGAATTTTCTGAAGAGATACAATGGTGATTCTGACCACTGGATCGGTCTTCACAGAGAGTCACCAGAGCACCCTTGGATGTGGACAAACAACACTGAATATAACAGCTTGTATGTTTGCAAACTACTTTTCCTTCTACAGTGTTCCTGAGTTGTAATTATGTGAGCTGTGACCATAAGAGAGAAAATCCTGAGTCTTGTGGAGCCAAATGTACTAGAAAAATAGAACAATAAACCCTTAGTTTGAAGGAGTATCTCAGAGGTAGGGTGTGTGTTTACATACAATAGATAAATCACAGGAAATTCCACATCCTACAAATTTATTTTTTTTCTGTGTGTTCCTATTTAATAGTCATCATTTTGAAAGCATTTTCTTAGTGTGATGTCTGCTGAAATCCTTAGCCTGATGATGGTATCTGGGATAGATGCGGTCTGTTCTATCACCAACTGAAAACTTGATGATAAACACCCTTATTGGCTGTTTTTTTAGAACTAGAGATGGGGAGTAAGGACTCTGAAACCCCAGAAAACCACTGCAGAACTTCTGGATAGGACGTGTCTGATAGCTGTGTGCACAGCTACACCTGTTCCCAAAACAGAGACTCCAAGGAAATTGGGAGCCTCTTCTAAAGTCTCATCATCAAAGAGCACTAAGACAATTCCTGGATGTAGACATAGCCATTTCTACTGGAGCCATTTAACTGAAAATTTAAGACACAGACTTACTCACATATATCATTAAAGACAGGTCAGAAATTCACTAAAAATTGAATTTTCCTCATTTAATGCATGTGTAAAATACTTCAAGACAGAATTGAAAAATCGCCCTTTTGAGGCCAAACAGGGCAGCAGTTCATTTTAACATGACATTGAGCACCAGTTAAATGCCTTCTGCACACATTATAGGATCAATTTTGAGGAATGATAAAGATGTAGTGTTCAAACTGAATACCAAGAATATAAAGGATACTAGATCTAACTGGTGAAGGTGGTTCTTTATGAACTTTGCCTTTCTTTGATTCTTATTACAAATTAGCAGTAAAGATGGATGAGATATGGTTGCTGGATTGAATCAGTGTCAGTATGTGCAGAAATTGTGTATGTTTGTTGTTTTAGGGATCCTATCCGAGGAGAAGAAGAATATGCCTACCTGAGTGACAGTGGAATCAGCAGTGGCAGGGGCTACATACATAGGAAATGGATTTGTAGCAAGCCTAAAGTTACTCTTTCCAAGGGCAGGGTAGAGAATGTGCCAGAGCATGCCTGAGAAAGAGAAGATCTACAGTTTCTGCTCCACTCCTCATCTGCTAAAATCATCATCAAAATCCCATGATAATATGTGTTGACAGCAAAGATGAAATTTCACTGAGAGAAATATACATTACTGTGGTGTGGGAAATCTTTCTGTATATGTGTTTCTTTTATTAATAAATAAAGAAGCTTCCTTGGCCCGTGATAGGACAGAAAAGATTTAGGAAGAGAAAACTAAACTTAATGCTGGGAGAAAAAGGTGGAGTCACGAGACACCATGTAGCTGCCCATAGGAGACAGACACGTGGGAAACTTGCCAGTAAGTCACAGCCATGTGATGATAGACAGATTAATAGAAATGGGTTAGTTTAAGATGCAAGAGCCAGCCCATATGAACCTAGAGCTAATAGGCCAAGCATTGGTTTAATTAATACAGTTTCCATGTGATTATTTTGGACCTAAGAGACTGGGAATGAACGACCAGCCTACCGCAAAAAATTGGTGTGCCAATGTGGACATTGTAAAACATGAGAAAGCTTAAAAGTAATTCTATATACAAAAGAAGGTAGTTAAGCATAGTTTTTTGATAGCAGCATTTTCTTGGGTAGGCTCTGTTGGCTAGAGAGAGACACAATTTCTTTAAAATACTCTGTTTGGTAGCAGAGGCATAATTCCTATAAAAGGGTTCTTACTGATTCCGCAGTAATAAATAAACAAATAAATAAAGAATAAGTGAATGAATGAATGAATGAATGAATAAATAAATAAATAATAAACAAACAGACAAACACATTTCAACCTGGTGGCTTCCTGGGCCATGCTGCCAGCATAAAATATGACTTTTTCAGGAGGCCAAAATCTTGAATAAGTTTTGTGGACAGCCTGCTGCAAGTTACTTGGTGGCAGCATGGGCCAACTCTTACCAGAGTTGAGGTGATAAGTGTGGCTCCCACCCAGCAGCCTCAGAGGCAGTGAATGGACTGCCATGTTGAACTGGGCAGAGCCAAAAGGCAAAGTAGCCTTAGTCCTAGTAATGCAGATTCGCATTTTTTTTTTATTGAGAAAAGGAAAAAAAAAGTTTTCGCCTCCTCCCAGCCTCCCATTTCCCTCCCCCTCCTCCCACCCTTCTCCCCCTCCCCCCAATTCTCTCCCCCTCCCTCTCCAGTCCAAACAGCAGTCAGGGTTCCCTGCCTGTGGAAAGTCCAAGGTCCTGCCCCCTCCGTCCATGTCTAGGAAGGTGAACATCCAAACTGGCTAGGCTCCCACCAAGCCAGAACATGAAGTAGGATCAAAAC
>NW_026068545.1:18947-24961 GCF_014885135.2 Alexandromys fortis
AGAGAGAAAAAAAAACAGGTTTGAGAAACACAGTAAATTCAATCTGATGAAAATTTCTTCAGATGAAGAGCCTATGAAAGACTAAGACAAGTGACTAGTTTTCAAGATTCACAAATTACAGAGAAAGACCAACTTATGCTGATACAAAGAAACAGCAAGACATTATACAGCCCAAAAAGGAAAAGAATACTTGTTAAACTAAAGAACCATGGATTTATAAAATGCTTATGACATAATTTGATTTTTTTCTGGGTATGTATATAGTATGTGTGTTTGTGCACACTGTGGCACATGTGTGTGAATGTGGAGGGAAGAGTTTGATATCTAGTGCCATCGTTTATCAGGTTTTATTTCACTTACTGGGGCAGGATCTCTCAGTGAACCCAGAAATCATTGAGTCCATTAGTCTAATGAGTTAGCTTGCTCCAGAACTTGTGTTTCCATATCAGAAGCACTGGGGTTATAGATGGGCTCCCATATCTACCAGGCCCTTACAATGGTGCTGGAAATCTCAAGTTTGATCCTACTGCTTACACAGCAGGTGGTTGACCTAATGAACCTTGGCTCCATTTCCTGGACAAAGGATTTTTAAAACTTGTCATAAAGATGTTAATGGACACCACAGAGAACAAATGTAGGAAATCAATGGATGCCAGTGAAGATGTAGAAACTAAATAAACCAAACAGAAATTATGAAATAAAAAATACAATAACTGATTTGAAAAAAGAAATAAGTTAGTTTCAAGCAAGGATGGGGGTGAGAGTTTAGGAAAGAGAAAAAGTGTAATGTGTGTTAACCAAAAGTAAGAATGTATGAGAAAGCCTTTTGGAAACTCAGTAACTTGTAAGCTAATTTAAAACTGGTGGTTATTAAAAGAGGTTGAACTGAGGAATCCTACAAGGGTGGACAACGCTTGGGTTATTAAATCAATATCTCAGTTTCAAATATGGGATATCCTACAAGATACTTGTACGGGAAAACCCAGTGGTTCACAAAATTACAAAAGATATTGGCATTATTTTTTATAGATTGTCCACCATTACTATATTACAAGACCTTATTAGTGAACATACCATATAGTTTCAGGACACAAAAAAAACAGTCTGGAGTTGACCAGAAAACCTCCCGGCTGCCGGTAAAAATTCATAATGCTGGAAAACACTTTGCAGGCTGCTAAGAGAGAAGCCGTCAATGGCCCAGCCCTGCAACACCAACCAGTCCCACAAGATGACTGCTGGTGCAATACTGATATGAAGTTTATGGGGATAAACAACTGGATTCTGATTAAATTTGAGACCTCCTTCATCACAGAAGAGAATTCATGCCTGGTTTTGGAAATGGGATTTAACACATAGCTATGAATGTCATGGGCCCTAAGGAAGACCCACTCTTCTAGTTTTGGTAAATGCCCATGGTATCAGACTACCTTCTAAATATCTATGTTTGTAGCCATCTGTTTTCCACCTTGGTCAGAAAAGGTTTTTTTTGCAGTGGGCCCAAGATGAATGAGCAGGGGTCTTATAAAGGCAAAACAAACAAATTCAGCACTTTCCTTGGGGTAGCAGAGTTAGCTGTTGGCAAGCATGGCAGGACATTAACTTTAAATGAGTTATGGAACAATTATGTCACCAAGTGTTTTTATTTAATAGGAGATCGGAAAGCCTTGTAATTACAGAAGCAGAACAGCACAGGTTAGAAAGAGTTCATGTTAAATACTGCCCTCATTTTACCCTAAAGTCAGGTTGGGATATAGAAAAAGTTTTTCTTGCTTCAGTATGATACCATAATATTTTAGTGGGGGTGTGGGATGAAGAAGCCACAGACACTGGGCAAGGGCCATAGCAGCAAGACCTAGGCCCTTGCTGAGGCAGGAGTTGAAAGTACTTCAATCTCTTTTCACCCTGACCACTAGCATTTCCATGTTGTCAGTGCTTGCCTGGACAAGGGAGTTGCAAGCTTCTGACGGCCTGAGACAAAGGCAGAGCCAGAGCAGCTCATGGCCTATAACTCCCCTCACTGAGTTCTGTGCCTGAAGACCCATCCCCATCACTGAAATATTATGGAATTGTAACTTGCTGTACTCTCCACCTGGTTGGAGGAGTCTGACGACTTTAACTTGACTGCTATCTTGGAGATGCTCTTTTGGTTTATCATTTGGAAGCAGTCTAGTTGGGCTGGTGGGTGATATTTTAAATAGTAGGGCACAGGTAGGGGCCAAAGAAATGTCTGATAATGCATTACTTAGAAGTTGTACATCTACCTTCTGGGTCCCCTGTAGAGTAAAGAGTGGTTAGGGGCAGGTACTGGCTGAGATTCATCTGGTCTGCTTCTTTTTTTAGAATGTCTCAGGTACACTGCCCACAAACAAGTCATGCAGGGTCCCTGTACCTGGGCAAGGACCTTCTCTGTAATCTGTAGGATGAGGTGTCCTCTGCCTATCTTCCTCCTCTGTTTTGTTTTTCGAGGGAGGAAAAACTGAGTCCCATGAGAATCAACAGAGTCCTCAGGGATTGGAGGCAGAAAGGGATGACTAGACCCCCACAGACGGTCTCCACATATTTCTTTATTATGCTCTATCACACTGTGACATGAGTGCTGTATCCTTCTGAGAGTCACTTATTAGGTGAGTCTGAAACCAGCCACAGCCTCACAGTGAGAGCCTGTTTTCAAAATAAATACATAAGCCCTTCCCAGAACTAAAAGCACTTTGATGTGTTGAATGATGCAAGAGTTCACCATTTTGATAATTTTGTTTGCAATACACCTTATTCCATGTTTCAATCCCCTCTCCTAAAACCAACTTCTGTTTCTCCAAGAAGCAGTTTCCTATGTTCTTCTGGAAGGGAAAGAAGTAACGAACCACCTGATACACACGACTGAGATACCAACGGGATTGTTTGAATCTGCCCAAGTTTGAAAGCATTGATTCTTCTGCTCTGATTTCAATTTCAGTCTTGCTGTAGCTGAGATTCGGCTCAGAGATGCCTGCTGCAGTGACTCAAAGTGCTTCCATGAGCATGCTAGAGACAGAACCCACTAACACAGATTTCCAACAGGAAGGAGAGATTGGTATGTATTTGATGTAACAAGAATCAAAATAAAAGAGGATAGAGGAGCTTCACCAGGGTCTCACGGAGAAATAGAGCCTCCTGTCTAGTAGCCTGTCATTCTGGCTCTCTGGAAAAGTGGAGATGCTTAAAGGCCTCTTGCATATTAGTTTCTCTATCTGAGTATATAATACTCAACTATTTCTGAGCAAGAGAAATGAGCAAGGAATCAATTTATAAGAGCCTAAAGCATACTTTTTGTTCAGTTGAATTTTTAGGTTTTGTTTGATTGTTTTGTTTTTGGTGTGTATGTGTGTGTGCCTGCGTGTACGCCTATGTGCATGCCCAATTGTGTATACTTGTCTGTCTGCCTGCATGCATGCATGCATGAATGTATGAGTGCCTGCCTACCTGCCTACCTACCCAGGCGCCCATGTGTGCACGTGTGTGTGTGTGTGTTTATTTTTAGCTTTCTAGTCTACTATGTCTGGATATTTGAACTCTGGTGAGTTAAGAAAGTTGCTCTAGACCATGCTCCTTATGTCCCGGAGTAAAGGAAACTCTAACAGCACAGGTTTCAATGTGCACAGCTAAGAAAGTTCCCTATGGGGCTGGGACCTAAGGTTTTCAGATCCAGTGTGATTCAAAGGAAAGCTGGGAGGCACAGCAGAGGTTGACTCCCTACTCAAGCAAATCTTTTGATATTTCTGGTTCATGGAAAATTATGGAAATGGAGAATCCTGTGGAATTTCTGTTAAACTGTCTTCTGTATTTGGAAAAAAAACTGTTTCATTCTTTTATTTTTCTTCCTTTATTCCCTCTTCCTTACTTTAAATTTTCTTTGCTTACTTGCTTGTTTTAATGAAAGGATATGGACTTTCTGGAAAACAATGTTCATAATTACCAAAAATCTACTCAAGGTCATGAGGAATGTAGATATTTTTCAACTTAGTCATATAGTCCCATATCTGAAACTGTTTTTATTCTACAAATAGAATCACATTCTTGCCCATATTTCTATGAAAAAGGTAGCTAAGGCAGATAATTTAATGTTGGGGTTGGGAGGGTATGTGTGATATTTTCTATAGTAAACATTTAGGATTTAGTTTCAGAAAAGAAGAAGAATTAAAGAAGGGAAACAATAACAGTCACATATGCAAGTACATAAATAAATAATTTTCAGAAGTGAAACATCCAAATGGATTTGGGGGGACCATTTTAAGAAAAAGTTGCATATTACCATATTGAAAAAGAAAGCCATTGTAGAAATCCTGATGCACTGAATTCAATGGATATCTTTGTTTAATGTACAAATGGAAAAAAAGGGTGAAAAGTTTCTATGGAGCCAAAATCCAAAGGACACTGTATAAGCTGTCCCAGAGTCTTCGGAGAGTCCAAGCAGTTCTTCAGAAAAAGAGTGAAAAGGTGCAGCTTTGGTGGACCTAAAGTTAGTGAATCAGAACACGGAGAAGCTCAGATCTGATTTAGAACTCAGAAAAGCCAGCGAGCTTCACAGACAGCTTGGCTACAGCTCCACAGGTGACAATGGTGTGCCATGTCTACCCCTAGACAAGAAGCAGATTCTGTTCATCTGAGAGGTGGAAATAGACTTCAGGGGAGCACTGATATTTCCATTGGCCTCAAAGACTGCTGTAGCATTGCCTGCTCAAGATTCTCCAAAATTATTCACATTATGTGCTAACCCTGAGGAACTGATATGATGTGTTTCTGCTAGGAAGATCTAGGGATCTATTTCTAAAGCTGCTCATCAGACAAGCTTAGTGTCAGTTACAGCCTCATGCACAGCATCCACACAGGGAGCTCTCTTAGAGGAAAGGAAATAGAGACTCAGTCACTTCTGACCTCTCACCTGGAAATAACCAAAGAAGTTTCCTATTTCAAAGAGAATTAAAAGAGCTCACCATTGGGACCTGTGCTTCTAAATCTGTTTGGCCTATTTCTGTCTCCTATCCTTTGTCAGTTTTTCCTAAGTGTACACTGAGAGTCTGTTATCTTGGAGTTTAGAAGAAATGAACAAAATGTGATGGTTAAAGTCAGCTGGGGGTTTTTGTTTGTTGTTTGTTTGTTGTTTTTTGTTTTGTATTGTTTCTCTGTGTAGCCCTGGCTGTTCTGGAATTCTCTTTGTAGATCCTCATTCCTCTGACTCCCCAGTGCTGGGATCACATAACGAAAATTCTGTTTCTCCTTTATCCAAGTCTTCTGTAGACGAGGACATCATTTATGAACCAAGATCTTCTGTGAAGTGCTGTAGGAAATCCTATAGCCAATGGCCCTGAAGTTACCCACCAAAGAGGCATTGCCTCTTTTATTATTTCTGCCAAAGTAAAGCATGCATCTGCTCTCTTACCGCAGCTGCAGGAATGGGTTTCTGTTCTCTGTTCTCGCAGAGGATTCTGATTTGTGAGTCTACTACTAATTAAATAACCATCTATTATTCTCAATTCTGAGCTAGTGTGGGATTTCTTTTAAGTGACCTTCATCAGTAAAGGGCATTTGCAGTAGAGGAATACAAGTCAAATCTACAGATGATTTTGAGGTAAATTTACTGTTTTCCCTAAAATCTTCTTGAGATTAATATTCTCGTACTTATATTTCTAGATAAAGCGCTCCAAGGAAAATGTCTCAGAATGGTCTCTACCATCATTCCTGTAAAGCTATATTGCTGCTATGTAGTGAACATGGGTCTCACTGTGGCTGTAATTACACTTGTAGCTTTGTCAGGTAAGTGACTTATTCCAAAGCATTCTGTTCACATTTACATTGTCGGTTACTCTTATAAGCTGATACCGTATGGAAGGACTCATGCTGAGGACTCCAGAGAAAACACGCCAGAAATTTCTGTTCTCTGGAAACTTAGGGTCTAGCAGGAAGATGCAATGAAAAAACAGCACAGGCTGTGGTGTGCACAGAAGACCAGGCTCAGCATCCCTGGGAAGTGGATTCTA
>NW_026068545.1:26966-34519 GCF_014885135.2 Alexandromys fortis
AGAGAAGCCGTCAATGGCCCAGCCCTGCAATACGAACCAGTCCCACAAGATGACTGCTGGTGCAATACTGATATGAAGTTTATGGGGATAAACAACTGGATTCTGATTAAATTTGAGACCTCCTTCATCACAGAAGAGAATTCATGCCTGGTTTTGGAAATGGGTTTTAACACAGCTATGAATGTCATGGGCCCTAAGGAAGACCCACTCTTCTAGTTTTGGTAAATGCCCATGGTATCAGACTACCTTCTAAATATCTATGTTTGTAGCCATCTGTTTTCCACCTTGGTCAGAAAAGGTTTTTTTTGCAGTGGGCCCAAGATGAATGAGCAGGGGTCTTATAAAGGCAAAACAAACAAATTCAGCACTTTCCTTGGGGTAGCAGAGTTAGCTGTTGGCAAGCATGGCAGGACATTAACTTTAAATAAGTAAATGGCAAAATTATGTCACCAAGTGTTTTTATTTAATAGGAGATCGGAAAGCCTTGTAATTACAGAAGCAGAACAGCACAGGTTAGAAAGAGTTCATGTTAAATACTGCCCTCATTTTACCCTAAAGTCAGGTTGGGATATAGAAAAAGTTTTTCTTGCTTCAGTATGATACCATAATATTTTAGTGGGGGTGTGGGATGAAGAAGCCACAGACACTGGGCAAGGGCCATAGCAGCAAGACCTAGGCCCTTGCTGAGGCAGGAGTTGAAAGTACTTCAATCTCTTTTCACCCTGACCACTAGCATTTCCATGTTGTCAGTGCTTGCCTGGACAAGGGAGTTGCAAGCTTCTGACGGCCTGAGACAAAGGCAGAGCCAGAGCAGCTCATGGCCTATAACTCCCCTCACTGAGTTCTGTGCCTGAAGACCCATCCCCATCACTGAAATATTATGGAATTGTAACTTGCTGTACTCTCCACCTGGTTGGAGGAGTCTGACGACTTTAACTTGACTGCTATCTTGGAGATGCTCTTTTGGTTTATCATTTGGAAGCAGTCTAGTTGGGCTGGTGGGTGATATTTTAAATAGTAGGGCACAGGTAGGGGCCAAAGAAATGTCTGATAATGCATTACTTAGAAGTTGTACATCTACCTTCTGGGTCCCCTGTAGAGTAAAGAGTGGTTAGGGGCAGGTACTGGCTGAGATTCATCTGGTCTGCTTCTTTTTTTAGAATGTCTCAGGTACACTGCCCACAAACAAGTCATGCAGGGTCCCTGTACCTGGGCAAGGACCTTCTCTGTAATCTGTAGGATGAGGTGTCCTCTGCCTATCTTCCTCCTCTGTTTTGTTTTTCGAGGGAGGAAAAACTGAGTCCCATGAGAATCAACAGAGTCCTCAGGGATTGGAGGCAGAAAGGGATGACTAGACCCCCACAGACGGTCTCCACATATTTCTTTATTATGCTCTATCACACTGTGACATGAGTGCTGTATCCTTCTGAGAGTCACTTATTAGGTGAGTCTGAAACCAGCCACAGCCTCACAGTGAGAGCCTGTTTTCAAAATAAATACATAAGCCCTTCCCAGAACTAAAAGCACTTTGATGTGTTGAATGATGCAAGAGTTCACCATTTTGATAATTTTGTTTGCAATACACCTTATTCCATGTTTCAATCCCCTCTCCTAAAACCAACTTCTGTTTCTCCAAGAAGCAGTTTCCTATGTTCTTCTGGAAGGGAAAGAAGTAACGAACCACCTGATAAAAACGATTGAGATACCAAAGGGCTTGTTTGAATCTGCCCAAGATTGAAAGCAGCGATTTTTCCACTCTGATTTCAATTTCAGTCTTGCTGTAGCTGAGATTTGCCTCAGAGATGCCTGCTGCAGTGACTCATTGTGCTTCCATGAGCATGCTAGAGACAGAACCCACTAGTGCAGATCTCCAACAGGAAGGAGAAATTGGTATGTATTTGATGCAATAAAAATAAAACCGGACTTGCTGAACATAGCGGACAATGAGGACTACTGAGAACTCAAGATCAATGGCAATGGGTTTTTGATCCTACTGCATGTACTGGCTTTGTGGGAGCCTAGGCAGTTTGGATGCTCACCTTACTAGACCTGGAGGGAGGTGGGAGGTCCTTGGACTTCCCACAGGGCAGGGAACCCTGATAGCTCTTTGGGCTGACAAAGGAGGGGGACAAGTTTGGGGGAGGAGGAGGGAAAGGGGAGGCGGTGGCAGGGAAGAGACAGAAATCTTTAATAAATAAATAAATTTAAAAAAATCAAAATAAAAGAAGATAGAGGAGCTTCACCAGGGTCTCACAGAGAAATAGGGCCTCCTGTCTAGTAGCCTGTCCTGCTGGGTCTCTGGAGAAGTGGAGATGCTTAGATGCCTCTTGCATATTAGTTACTCTATCTGAGTATATAATATTCAACTATTTCTGAGCAAGAAATCAATTTACAAGAGCCTAAAGCATACTTTTTGTTCAGTTGGATTTCTAGGTTTTGTTTGTTTTTGGTGTGTATGTGTGTGTGCCTGCGTGTACACCTATGTGCATGCCCAATTGTGTATACATGTCTGTCTGCCTGCATGCATGCATGTATGAGTGCCTGCATACCTGCCTACCTACCTACCCAGGCGCCCTGTGTGCACGTGTGTGTGTGTGTGTGTGTGTGTGTGTGTGTATTTATGTTTAGCTTTCTAGTCTACTATGTCTGGTAATTGAACTCTGGTGAGTTAAAAAAGTTGCTGTAGACCATGCTCCTTATGTCCCAGAGTGAAGGAAGCTCTAACAGCACAGGTTTCAACATGCACAGCTAAGGAGGCTACCTGTGGGCTGGGGCCTGGGGTTTGCAGATCCAGTGTGATTCAAAGGAAATCTGGGAGGCACAGCAGAGGTTGAACCCCTTACTCAAGCAAATCTTCTGGTATTTCTGGTTCATGGAAAATTATGGAAATGGAGAATCCTGTGGAATTTCTGTTAAACTGTCTTCTGTATTTGGAAACCAATTGTTTCATTCTTTTATTTTTCTTCCTTTAATCCCTCTTCCTTACTTAAATTTTGTTTGCTTACTTGTTTGTTTTAATGAAAGAATATGGACTTTCTGGAAAACAGTGTTCATAATTACAAAAAAAAATACTCAGGCCATGAGGAATTTAGATATTTTTCAACTTAGTCAAATAGTCCCATATATGAAACCATTTTCAATCTCCAAATAGAATCACATTCTTGCCCATATGTCTATGAGAAAAGGTAGTTAAGACAGATAATTTAATGTTGGGGTTAGGGGGGGGATGTGTGATATTTTCTTTAATTAACATTTAGGAGTTAGTTTCAGAAAAGAAGAATTAAAGAAAGGACACAATAACAGTCACGTGTGCAAGTAAATAAATAATTTTCAGAAGTGAAGCATCCAAATGGATTTGGGGGACCATTTTAAGAAAAAGTTGCATATTACCATATTGGAAAAGAAAGCCATTGTAGAAATCCTGATGGACTGAATTCAAGGGATATCCTTTGAGGAGATACCACTGAGCCGTTCTCTCACAGGGCATATTAAATAGCCCCTCCCTGTGCCAATATTTTGTAAATCAAGCATTGCAAATAATACACAAGGAATTTCCCAAATCGATAGTCTATCATTATATGGATGACATTTTGTTATCTGATTCAAACATGGATACCTTGGAAAGACTGTTTGAAGAAATAAAGATAGTTTTACCTAAATGGGGATAGCAGATTGCTCCTGAAAAGATTTAGAGGGGAGATTCTGTTAATTATTTAGGTTACAAATTAGGTTTGCAAAAAATTAAGAAACAAAAGGCACAAATTATGAGAGATTGCCACCTCTTTTGCATGACTTTTGGTTAATCAGCCTTGTTGAGGGGTTGTCTCTTGTTCATGTGATTGACAGGCCCAGCAGGACTAACTCTTATGACAGGACACAATGGTGTGTCATGTCTACCCAGGACAAGAAGCAGGTTATGTTCATCTGAGAGGAGTAAATAGACTTCAGGGGAGCACTGATATTTCCAATGGCCTCAAAGACTACTGTTGCATTGCATTCTGAAGATTCTCCAAAATTATTCACATTATGTGCTAACCCTGGGGAACTGATATGGTGTGTTTCTGCTAGGAATATCTAGGGGTTCATTTCTAAAGCTGCTCAGCAGACAAGCTTAGTGTCAATTACAGCCTCTTGCACAGCTTCCACACAGAGAGCTCTCTTGGAAGAAAGGAAACAGAGACTCAGTCATTTCTGAACTCTTACCTGGAGATAATCAAAGACGTTTCCTATTTCAAAGAGAATTGGAACAGCTCACCATTGGGACCTCTGCTTCTAAATCTGTTTGGCCCATTTCTGTCTCCTATCCTGAACTAATCAATCATTCAATCCTTCGTCAGTTTCCTAAGTGTACACTGAGACTCTGTTATCTTGGAGTTTTGAAAAAAAGAACAAAATGTGATGGTTAAAGGCAGCTGGGTGTTTTTGTTTGTTGTTTGTTTGTTGTTTTTTTTTTGTTTTTTATTGTTTCTCTATGTAGCCCTGGCTGTCCTTGAATTCTCTTTGTAGACCATGCTGGCCTCAAACTCAAAGAGATCCACATGCCTCTGACTCCCCAGTGCTGGGATCACATAACGAAAATTCTGTTTCTCCTTTATCCAAGTCTTCTGTAGACGAGGACATCATTTATGAACCAAGACCTTCTGTGAAGTGCTGTAAAAAATTCTATAGCCAATGGCCCTTAAGTTACCCACCCAAGAAGTGTGGCCTCTTTTACTATTCATGCCAAAGTCAAGCATGCATCTGTTCTCCTGTTGTAGCTGCATTATGGGGTTTCTGTTCTCTCTTCTTACAGAGGATTCTGATTCATAAGTCTACTCTGTAGGGGAAGCCCAGCCAATCACTTTGTTTGAAGGGCGGGATCCCCTGAGGTTATTTTTTACTTATAAAGATTGCAGCGTGCTCCCAGCGCTCTCTTCTGTTTTTCTGTTCTCTGCGGGAACCTCTGTTTAGTAAGTCCTCCCCTTATTAAAGCTGAATATTTAATAATAAATTCTGTCTGCCATTCATTTACCCAGTAACATTTTGGCGTCCAACAAAGGGCTTTCTGCCTCCGCCCCTGAGCACGGCCCCAGGGCACCATGGATTAGGCTTTGAACTTTAGATTGAGAGAAGGCTTGAATTCAGCATTCAGCTGGGATTCAAGCGGGTCTCCCAGTCTACAGCAGCTCGCTGCCCGGGTATTGACCCATCTGCACATTCAGGCGCCAGCACAAGCACAACCCAACAGTCCCCGGTGCACAAGCAAAAGGAGCCTCTTACACAGGCTGCTGGCCTTGCAGCCCTCCAGCTGCCTTGGTAAACAGAGCACAGGACACACATGACTTGGGCCTGAGCGCGCTAAACCCTCCCTGCCTGTCTTGTTTGAGTTTGCATTACAGCCACAGATCAGCTACTCAGCCCTGCATGCCAAACTCGGCCCCTGCCCAGCCTGCCAGACTTGCTTGGGCCTAGCAACAGTGATGCAAGCTCCTTTGTATTCAGCCCCCCCCCCCCAGTATGATCAGTGCACAACGCCACTCTGCATGTGACTGCTTTGCATCCCCCCCCTTCCCTGCGGATGGCTGAGTCCGGCCTTGGCTCTGCCCAGTTTCCTGGCCCTCCCCCCCTTCTGTTTACAGTTCCCTTTCGGTGGTTTTGAGTATTTGTTTCAGACCCACTCTGACTTCCCAGCCACGTAGACTCAGGTGCAACCCGCCACCTACTGGCAGGCAACGGTCATTACAGGTAAAAATTTAATCAATCACAATAAATAAATAAGGATTGAAAATGTCTGAAAATGACACCGTTCAAGACTTTCAAAGCCTTTTTCATTATACCATGTGGGAGATTTTACAAGAGGTGTCTGTCACCCCACATCTATGGATCTTTCTGGGATTCGTAGTTTTCCTTGGTAATATATGGTTTGATAATAGAAATATGATAAAGTCCTTACAAGATGAATCCAGGATTCTTAAGGTAGAGGTTGAATGCTTAAAAACAATTGAGAATGACAACAATCTCCTCAAGAATCAGTTTGAAGTTCTCCAGGAAGAGAATAGATCTTTGTCTAACATGACTTGGTCAACTGAGCAAAATTTAGAAAAGGTATAGTCTGATATTAAGGAGAAATTAGTTACTATGGAAGAGGGAACAGCTGATTTGGATCTTAAGCTTCAGTCCCTTTCTGTAGGAACTGAAATGTTAACTGAGAGAATCAAAACTGCTGAATGTGACAATCGGATTTTGTCTAAAGTATATGACAGATTGTCAATACAAGAAGGCACAATTCATGTCATGAAAATTATGTCCAAAGATGAGATGTTATCTCTAATGGACAGACTTCATACCTTAGAATTCTCAATGAAGGCTTTGGAACATAATTCTGGACAGGAGATTCAGGCCTTGCAGAAGGCAATGGTGAATAGATTTGAAAAGATTAAGGAAATTCTAAATTCTGATGAAGAGGAGCAAATGGTAGAAAGGAAAATTTTAACTCCATCTGTGAGTAAAACTCTCTGGGATAGTTCCCACAAAGCTCTACCTAAAGCTTTCCCTGCCTTTCCAGTAATAACAACAGTGAAAGTGATTGGTTCCAGAAACCCTAGTGTCATCAAAGAAGATACATGGGAGCCCGTCTGTATGAATGATCTGAAAGAAATTAAACAGGCTGTTATGAATTTTGGGATGTATGCCTCCTTTGATAAAGAGATGCTAAAATCATGGTCGGTAATCAACAAGGCCATGCCCTTTGACAGGATTCAATTGGCTTGTGCAGTCCTTGAGAATGGACCACAATTGAATTGGAAATGCTTATTCAGGCAAGAGGCTAGACTTTTAGAACTGCAGGAAAGAGCAAAGGGAATTGAGATTTCACTAGATCATATTCTAGGTGAATGGCTCTTTTCCGACCCTCAGGAACAAGCTAATTATAATGAACACAACCTATCTATATGAATTACAGCAGCCTTAATGACTTGGGACAGGGTTCAAGACCCAGGACAGAGAATGGAATCATATGTCAGAGTTAAACAGGGACAGAGAGAACCCTTTAGTGACTTTTTACAAAGAATAATTAAAGCTGTACAAATAGGGATATCTGACCCAGAAGCAAGATGTATAATAATTGAGTCTTTGGCTTATGAAAATGCAAATGTGGAATGCAAAAGGATCTTGGGGCCTTTAAAGATCAGATCAGCGCCCTTGGAAGAATGGGTCTTGCATACACTGAATGTTGATACATTTGACTATGGCACTGAAGCATGGGTAGAAGAAGCAATTTCCAATGGTAAAAGGAGACACCAGAACACCAAATGTTTTAATTCTGGCAAAATGGGTCATATGAAAAGGAATTGTAAACAACGGATTTTCAGAAATAATAATAGTGCATCTTCTAGAAATACCAGAAATAGGAGGACTCAGCCTTCAGGTTTATGTAGAAGATGTGGAAAAGCAGGCACTGGACAAATGAATGCAGGTCTACAAGAGATAGACAAGGCAACCTGATACAGACAGAAAACGTGAGGGGGGGTCACAGGCCCCCCATGGCAAACATGGTTCAGTCATTTCCAGTCTCT
>NW_026068545.1:35755-41415 GCF_014885135.2 Alexandromys fortis
GAGAGATTGCCTACAGACTCTTAATGACTTTCAAAGACTGTTAGAAGACATTTCCAGTCTATGACCAGCTATTGGGATAACACCTGATCTAATAATTCATTTGAGCAAAACCTTGGATGGTGATAAAGATTTGAAAAGTCCCAGAGAATTAACAGCTGAAGCAGAAAAGGAACTGACAATGATTGAGGAAAAATTACAAGAGTCACATGTGGACAGGGTGAATCCAGATCTCAATTGTATTCTTGTCATACTACCATCAAAAATTTCTCATACAGGAATTTTGATACAGAGAGATGTATATCAAGATATCTTGGAATGGATCTTTCTACCACATAAACCAAGTAAGAAACTTAAACTTTATGTGGAAAAAGTTCTGAATTAATTATAAAAGGCAAGTTGAGACTTCGTCAACTAGCAGGCATAGACCCAGCAGAAATTACAGTGCCTTTCACTGCGATGAACTAAAGAAATTATGGGAAGATAATGAACCATGGCAAAGAGCTTGTGCTAATTTTTTTGGGAGAAATTAATAACAACTATCCAAAAAGCAAGAGGCTTAACTTCATAAAGAGAACTTCTTGGATCCTTTCTCGAATCGTCCATGATACTCCTATAACCAGAGCCAGTACATTTTATAGTGATGCCAATAAGTCAGCAAAAGCAGGTTACAAATCAGAAGACTTGAGTAAGATGGAACAAAGTCCTTATGAGTCTGTCCAGAAGGCAGAATTATATGCCATTCTTATGGTGATAAGGGATTTTAAAGAACCTCTTTATATAATTAATGATTCACAATAGGCAGAAAGAGTTATTTTACATATTGAAACTGCTGAATTTATACCTGATGATACAGACCTAACCTCATTGTTTATCCAGGTAAAGACACAATAGGAACAGGCTTTGCCCTATGTATATAACACACATCCGATCCCATACGGGTCTGCCAGGTCCCCTAGCACAAGGTAATGCAGAAATGGATCAATTATTGATTGGTAGTGTGCTACAGGCCTCTGAATTTTATAAAAAACATCATGTTAATAGCAAAGGCTTAAAGAAAGAGTTTTCTATTACATGGCAACAAGCTAAGGAGATTGTAAAGAAATGCCCTACTTGCTCTTTCTATAACCAAACGCCACTGCCTGCAGGGGCTAATCCAAAGAGTACTCAAAGGAATAAAATTTGGAAGATGGATGTGTTCCACTTTGCAGAATTTGGCAAATTAAAATATGTTCATCACACCATTGACACTTATTCAGGCTTTCAATGGGCAACTGCTTTAAGTTCAGAAAAAGCTGATTCAGTAATCACTCATTTATTAGAAGTCATGGCTATCATGGGTATACCTACACAAATAAAGACAGATAATGGTCCTGCTTATGCCTCTAGGAAAATGAAACGGTTTTTTGACTATTACAATATCAAGCATGTTACAGGTATACCATACAATCCTACAGGTCAAGCAGTCATAGAAAGATCAAATCGAACTATAAAGGATATGTTGAATAAACAGAAAGGGGTGGAAAACACCCCCAGAAATAGGTTACATAATACTTTGTTAACCTTGAATCTTCTCAATGCTAATGAGAAGGGAACATCGGCTACAGAAAGACATTGGATAATGGAAAAGTCTACTGAACTAAATCAACCAGTTTATTTCAAGGATGTGATGACTTCACAATGGAAGCCAGGAGATGCGTTGCATTTGGGAAGAGGTTTTGCTCTTGTCTCCACAGGAGAGGAAAATTTGTGGATACTGTCAAAATTAATAAAGGTTCGGTTTGAAGAAGAGAAGCCACTTGGAAAAGATAAATAACAATTCATTCACAAGGATGGCAATCATATTGATGGTAAGAAACATGGATAGGTTGGGGGCAGGGTTCTTTTCTTATCTCCACAGGAAAACACTCATCTTCAAAGAATTTAAGGGACTCTGAATATTTAATTACTGATAGATGGAAACTAGTTACGACCCACTAAGGATCAGCGATAAAACTAAACATATGCTGTAAGTATTAATTAATATATATATATATGTCTTATTAAACATTTCTTTATAAATATGTAGAGCTGATTTTGGGGTTGGACTATGGCTCAGTCCCTCTTCAATCCCAAGCCTGTTGATAAGAGATATCTCAGAGTTTCTGTCTCAGGTCAGGAGCCCTGAAATGGGACAAAATAAGAATAATTATATACTTGATAAACTTTCTTTGCCTTTCCTCATATCTTTTTCTTTCTTTATATGTCAGTATATGTCCTTGTTGTTAATGTTTAAATTTCCCATAACAAGCAACAAATTTTCCTACAGTAATCTTTGAAATTTCCAGGATGAAGATAGGGCCCCACAACATTAACTCAATCTGGTTATTATGACGTCATGAATATTTTTAGGGCTAAAATTAGACCTGTATTTTTTGGTTCCAACTGCATGAGACAATTTCAAATGGTGCATATTTTTGACAACAGTCTGGCCAGACCTCCTCAAAACACTCAGAGGCTAGTTACAATTTTCTTAGGTCAAATATTAATTTGGAATTTTACCATCATTTGCTTTCACATGACGCCCTAAGAAGAACAACGCCCCCATGTCAGCTGGAAGCAATCTTAGAGGACAACATCCCCTCTGCCAACAGAGTTTGCCCTCAGGTTTAGGGACATCATTTACTGGTTGATAGTGGGTTGAGGGGATGCAGAGATATTTTATGGGATTAGGGGTACTTTCAAAAAAGGGGGGGATTAAATGGTTTGATGAGATGATTGGTATTTGTGAATTACCATTTTTAGAAAATTGTATTGGTACTGATTCTTGTACATTGATATATTGAATATTGAATGTGAGTGCTTCTACCTCTATTGTATAAGAGTATGCTTATACCTCTGCCTGTATTGTATTGATATATTTACCATATTGCAATGTACATTCTATTTCTGATATTATTTATGTAATGACATTGTTTACATTTGGTATGCAATGACATTGTTTACTTTTGGAGATCATTGTTCTCATAATTTACACAGTTGTTTATTCTCTTAGTCCTCAAATTAGATAGATATCGATAATTATAAATCAATAGTCAGATATATTTGTCATATTTATTTTTAGGATAATCAGGTTTTTTAGATACATAGAGATTATATTTAGTATTGATAGTATAATCTTCAACCTCTTCGAAGAGCTGTAGAAAATGGCCTTTAATCTAACCTAGAATTCCATGCCAACAAGACACAAACACTCCTGGCAACACCACTCTACTCCCGAGAGAATGTTGGGCACCAAAGACACTCCACGGGGAGCTTGTCTTCTTGGCAGAACTGGCCTTTGGGTTAAGAAAAGCCCATACCTCAACTACTGACAAAGATATAGAATATCCATAAGTGGATGAAACAGGATTGTCTTATCTTGCCAAGATAGGATAAGATAGTTCTAAGAAAGTTCCTTGACTTTAATAATGGTATGTCAGTTATGTTAAGCCTTAGCCAAAGCTGGTTGACTCAACATTGCAAACAAGACTTTGGGTGATTGCCCAGATAGTCAGTTGTCTCTGTCATTTGTTGCACATTTTGGAAATTTCTTGTTTGTTCTTACTGGTTGCTTAAGTAATATTACTTCCCTTCTCAGATCTTTCATGGAGTTGAAGATTAGATAATTGTAGTTACTCTCTACATTATTTAGACTCCTTGAAATAGACTGTTTAGTAAAACTTTTGTTATGTTGTTTGTTATTTGTAATTTTATATTTATTATTTGTTCCTATTGTATATAGTTGTATTTGGTTTGGCTCTGTCTTATTTAGACAAAAGATGTAGGGGAAGCCCGGCCAATCACCTTGCTTGAATGGCGGGATCCCCTGAGGTTATTTTTTACTTTTAAAGATTGCAGGCGTGCTCCCCGCGCTCCCTTCTGTTTTCCTGTTCTCCGCAAGAACCCTGGTTTAGTAAGTCCTCCACTTATTAAAGCTGAATATTTAATAATAAATTCTGTCTGACATTCCTTTATGCTGTAACACTACCCCTATATATATAAATGTCTATTATTCTCAATTCTGAGCTAATGTGAGATTTCTTTTAAGCATCCTTCATCAGTGAAAGGCATTTGCAGTAGAGGAATACAAGTCAAATCTACAGATGATTCTGAGGTAAATTTACCATTTTCCCTAAAATATTCTTGAGATTAATGTTCTCATATTTATATTTCCAGATAAAGAGCTCGAAGGAAAATGTCTCAGAATGGTCTCCGCTGTGACTCCTGTAAAACTATACTGCTGCTATGTACTGAACATGGGTCTTACTGTGGCTGTAATTACACTTGTAGTTTTGTCAGGTAAGTGACTTATTCTGAAGCTTTCTGTTCACATTCACATTGTCGGTTATACTTATAAGCTGATACTGTATGAAAGGACTCATGCTAAGGACTCCAGAGAAAACACACCAGTAATTCCTGTTCTGTGGGAACTTAGGGTCTAGCAGGAAGATGCACAGCACAGGTTGTGGTGTGCACAGGAGGCCAGGCTCAGCATCCCTGGGAAGTGGACATTCAGTAATTCTAGAGCAGTGGTGTTAAACCTTCCTAACAATACAAACCTTTAATATAAATACACATTTTGTGGTGAACCCCAATCATAAAATTATTTTCATTGTTACTATATAACTGTAACTTTGTTACCATTGTAAACTGTAATGTAAACATCCAATATTTCCTATGGCTTACACACATGACATGTGGGGTATCTATTCAAGGCAGAGAAGAAGGAGAGGAAAACTAAGCAGAGATTCAAAAGGAAGATGTTGCAGCTAAAAGGAAGTGAGAACTGATGTGGGAGTGATTTCTTTCTAATCTGTTGCTTTCATTGGTTAATTAATAAAGAAACTGCCTTAGCTCATTTGATAGGCCCACGCTTGGGTGGGTGGAGTAAACAGAATAGAATGCTGGGAGAAAGAAGCTGAGTCAGGGAGTCGCCATGGTTCTCCCACTCCAGACAGATGCAGGTTAAGATCTTTGCTGGTAAGACACCTCGTGGTGTTACAGGGATATTAGAAATTGGTTAGATTGATATGTAAGAGCTAGCCAATAAGAGGCTTGGAACTAATGGGCCAGTCAATGTTTAAAAGAATATAGTTTCCGTGTAATTATTTTGGGGCATAAGCTAGCCATGCGGGCAGCCGGGTGCCGGGATGCAGCCCCGCTGCCCCTATCACAACAGAGTGGCGCCCAATGTGATGGGCTAAATCCACTTAAAAACCTGAGAGAGCTTAATTTTAAACAGAGAAAAAACAGAGTTTAATGCAGAGTTTTGCTCTTTGTTGGTGGCATGCCGTAGAGAGATTTCCTGATTCAGCAACAACAACTCTACCTGGTTGATATGACGTCATGATACTGATAGTGCTACTACAAGACCTGTTTTGGGTACCAGCTGCACAAGACGATCCCAACTTGGTTAGCTGAAATGGTGCACATCTTGTACAACATTCTGGCCAGACCTCCACAAAATACTCAGAGACTACTTGCAATTTTAAAAAACATTGATCTTGAAATTTAACTATCATTTTACTTTCACAGGATCCCCCAGAAAGAACGTCGCCCCCATGACAGCTGGAAATAATTTTAGAGGACAACGTCCCCTCTCCCAGTAAAGTTTGCCCTTGGGTTTAGGGACATCATTTAGG